>NW_022060784.1:0-131927 GCF_003285725.1 Scaptodrosophila lebanonensis
CTCTTTCCTCCCCCTTCGAAGCTCGAATTTTCCGAATCCCCTTCTTACTATGATATAATACTTGAACACAATTTTCAGCTTCCTAGCTTCTACGGTTTGGGCTGTGGGCTGTTGACGTAGTTTCCTTTTGCCCCATAATTCAGTCTGTGTGTCCTAGAGAATATTCAAAATACCGAGTATGCAGTTTTATTTATATTATTTTATTGATTTAGAAACCTAGTTTTAGGTCGAGTACCCATCGAAATGTGAATTTTTCAAACAAACTTTACAGCTCGTTTTCCCCCCTTCGAAGCTCGAATTTTCCGAATCCCCTTCTTACTATGATATGATACTTGAGCCCAATTTCAGCTTCCTAGCTTCTACGGTTTTGGGCTGTTGACGTAGTTTCCTTTTGCCCACATAATTCAGTCTGTGTGTCCTAGAGAATATTCAAAATACCGAGTATGCAGTTTTATTTATATTATTTTTATTGATTTAGAAACCTAGTTTTAGGTCGAGTAACCAAAATCGAAAATGGTGAAGTTTTCAAAAACAAACGTTACAGCTCGGTGTCCTCCCCTTCGAACTTCGAATTTTCCGAATCCCCTTCTTACTAGGATGATGATACTTGAAGCACACAATTCAGCTTCCTAGCTTCTACGTTTGGTGGTCGGTGGGCTGTTGAGGTAGTTCCTTTTGGCGCCTACATAATATTCAAGTCTGTTGGTGTGCCTAGTAGAGATTAAAATACCGAGTTATGCAGTTTGTATGTTATATTAATTTTATTGATTTAGAAACTCTAGTTTTAGGTCGAGTAACTACCAAATCGAAAATGTGAATTGTTCAAACAAACTTTAACAGCTCGTTTCCCCCTCCCCTCCCTGCGAAGCTCGAATTTTCCGAATCCCCTTCTTACTATGATATGTACTTGAGCCCAATGTTCAGCTCCTAGCTTCTACGGTTTGGGCTGTGGGGCTATTGATGTAGTTTCCTTTTGCCCAATATTCAGTCTGTATGTCCTAGAGAATATTCAAATAACCGAGTATGCATTTTTATTTATATTATTTTATTGATTTAGAAACCTAGTTTTAGGTCGAGTAACCAATCAAAATGTGAATTTTCAAACAAACTTTACAGCTCGTTTCCTCCCTTCGAAGCTCGAATTTTCCGAATCCCCGTCTTACTATGATATGGTACTTGAGCACCAATGTTCAGCTTCCTAGCTTCTACGGTTTGGGCTGTGGGCTATTGATGTAGTTTCCTTTTGCCTCCATAATTCAGTCTGTGAATGTGCTAGAGAATATTCAAATACCAGAGTATGGCAGTTTTATTTATATTATTTTATTGATTTAGAAACCTAGTTTTAGGTCGAGTAACCAATCGAAATGTGAATTTTTCAAACAAACTTTACAGCTCGTTTTCCCCCTTCGAAGCTCGAATTTTCCGAATCCCCTTCTTACTATGATATGGTACTTGAGCCCAATGTTCAGCTTCCTAGCTTCTACGGTTTGGGCTGTGGGCTGTTGACGTAGTTTCCTTTTGCCCACATAATTCAGTCTGTGTGTCCTAGAGAATATTCAAAATTACCGAGTATGCAGTTTTATTTATATTATTTTATTGATTTAGAAACCTAGTTTTAGGTCGAGTAACCAAATCGAAATGTGAATTTTTCAAACAAACTTTACAGCTCGTTTTCCCCCCTTCGAAGCTCGAATTTTCCGAATCCCCTTCTTACTATGATATGATACTTGACACAAATGTTCAGCTTCCTAGCTTCTACGGTTTGGCTGTGGGCTGTTGATGTAGTTTCCTTTTGCCTTACATAATTAAGTCTGTGTGTGCTAGAGAATATTCAAAATACCGAGTATGCAGTTTTATTTATATTATTTTATTGATTTAGAAACCTAGTTTTAGGTCGAGTAACCAATCGAAATGTGAATTTTTCAAACAAACTTTACAGCTCGTTTTCCCCCCTTCGAAGCTCGAATTTTCCGAATCCCCTTCTTACTATGATATGATACTTGAGCCCAATGTTCAGCTTCCTAGCTTCTACGGTTTGGGCTGTTGACGTAGTTTCCTTTTGCCTCCATAATTCAGTCTGTGTGTGCTAGAGAATATTCAAAATACCGAGTATGCAGTTTTATTTATATTATTTTATTGATTTAGAAACCTAGTTTTAGGTCGAGTAACCAATCGAAAATGTGAATTTTTTCAAACAAACTTTACAGCTCGTTTTCCCCCCTTCGAAGCTCGAATTTTCCGAATCCCCTTCTTACTATGATATGATACTTGAGCCCAATGTTCAGCTTCCTAGCTTCTACGGTTTGGCTGTGGGCTGTTGATGTAGTTTCCTTTTGCCCACATAATTCAGTCTGTGTGTCCTAGAGAAGATTCAAAATACCGAGTATGCAGTTTATTTATATTATTTTATTGATTTAGAAACCTAGTTTTAGGTCGAGTAACCAATCGAAATGTGAATTTTTCAAACAAACTTTACAGCTCGTTTTCCCCCTTCGAAGCTCGAATTTTCCGAATCCCCTTCTTACTATGATATAATACTTGAACACAAATTTCAGCTTCCTAGCTTCTACGGTTGGGCTGTGGGCTGTTGAGGTAGTTTCCTTTTGCCTCCATACTTCAGTCTGTGTGTGCTAGATAATATTCAAAAATACCGAGTATGCAGTATTATTTATATTATTTTATTGATTAGAAACCTAGTTTTAGGTCGAGTAACCAATCGAAATGTGAATTTTTCAAACAAACTTTACAGCTCGTTTTTCCCCCCTTCGAAGCTCGAATTTTCCGAATCCCCTTCTTACTATGATATGATACTTGAGCCCAATGTTCAGCTTCCTAGCTTCTACGGTTTGGGCCTGTGGGCTTGACGTAGTTTCCTTTTGCCCACATAATTCAGTCTGTGTGTCCTAGAGAAGATTCAAAATATACGAGTATGCAGTTTTATTTATATTATTTTATTGATTTAGAACCTAGTTTTAGGTCGAGTAACCAATCGAAATGTGAATTTTTCAAACAAACTTTACAGCTCGTTTTCCTCCCTTCGAAGCTCGAATTTTCCGAATCCCCTTCTTACTATGATATGATACTTGAGCCCAATGTTCAGCTTCCTAGCTTCTACGGTTTGGGCTGTGGGCTGTTGATGTAGTTTCCTTTTGCCTCCATAATTCAGTCTGTGTGTGCTAGAGAATATTCAAAATACCGAGTATGCAGTTTTATTTATATTATTTTATTGATTTAGAAACCTAGTTTTAGGTCGAGTAACCAATCGAAATGTGAATTTTTCAAACAAACTTTACAGCTCGTTTTCCCCCCTTCGAAGCTCGAATTTTCCGAATCCCCTTCTTACTATGATATGATACTTGAGCCCAATGTTCAGCTTCCTAGCTTCTACGGTTTGGGCTGTGGGCTGTTGACGTAGTTTCCTTTTGCCCACATAATTCAGTCTGTGTGTCCTAGAGAAGATTCAAAATATAGAGTATGCAGTTTTATTTATATTATTTTATTGATTTAGAAACCTAGTTTTAGGTCGAGTAACCAATCGAAATGTGAATTTTTCAAACAAACTTTACAGCTCGTTTTCCTCCCTTCGAAGCTCGAATTTTCCGAATCCCCTTCTTACTATGATATGATACTTGAGCCCAATGTTCAGCTTCCTAGCTTCTACGGTTTGGGCTGTGGGCTGTTGATGTAGTTTCCTTTTGCCTCCATAATTCAGTCTGTGTGTGCTAGAGAATATTCAAAATACCGAGTATGCAGTTTTATTTATATTATTTTATTGATTTAGAAACCTAGTTTTAGGTCGAGTAACCAATCGAAATGTGAATTTTTCAAACAAACTTTACAGCTCGTTTTCCTCCCCTTCGAAGCTCGAATTTTCCGAATCCCCTTCTTACTATGATATGATACTTGAGCCCAATGTTCAGCTTCCTAGCTTCTACGGTTTGGGCTGTGGGCTGTTGAAGTAGTTTCCTTTTGCCCACATAATTCAGTCTGTGTGTCCTAGAGAATATTCAAAATACCGAGTATGCAGTTTTATTTATATTATTTTATTGATTTAGAAACCTAGTTTTAGGTCAAGTAACCAATCAAAATGTGAATTTTTCAAACAAACTTTACAGCTCGTTTTCCTCCCTTTGTAGCTCGAATTTTCCGAATCCCCTTCTTAATGCACAGCTACACTATGATATGATACTTGAACACAAATTTCAGCTTCCTAGCTTCTACGGTTTGGCTGTGGGCTGTTGACGTAGTTTCCTTTTGCCCACATAATTCAGTCTGTGTGTCCTAGAGAATATTCAAAATACCGAGTATGCAGTTTTATTTATATTATTTTATTGATTTAGAAACCTAGTTTTAGGTCGAGTAACCAATCGAAATGTGAATTTTTCAAACAAACTTTACAGCTCGTTTTCCTCCCCTTCGTAGCTCGAATTTTCCGAATCCCCTTCTTACTATGATATGATACTTGAACACAAATTTCAGCTTCCTAGCTTCTACGGTTTGGGCTGTGGGCTGTTGACGTAGTTTCCTTTTGCCCACATAATTCAGTCTGTGTGTCCTAGAGAATATTCAAAATACCGAGTATGCAGTTTTATTTATATTATTTTATTGATTTAGAAACCTAGTTTTAGGTCGAGTAACCAATCGAAATGTGAATTTTTCAAACAAACTTTACAGCTCGTTTTCCCCCTTCGAAGCTCGAATTTTCCGAATCCCCTTCTTACTATGATATGATACTTGAGCCCAATGTTCAGCTTCCTAGCTTCTACGGTTTGGGCTGTGGGCTGTTGACGTAGTTTCCTTTTGCCCACATAATTCAGTCTGTGTGTCCTAGAGAATATTCAAAATACCGAGTATGCAGTTTTATTTATATTATTTTATTGATTTAGAAACCTAGTTTTAGGTCGAGTAACCAATCGAAATGTGAATTTTTCAAACAAACTTTACAGCTCGTTTTCCTCCCTTCGAAGCTCGAATTTTCCGAATCCCCTTCTTACTATGATATGATACTTGAGCCCAATGTTCAGCTTCCTAGCTTCTACGGTTTGGGCTGTGGGCTGTTGACGTAGTTTCCTTTTGCCTCACATAATTCAGTCTGTGTGTCCTAGAGAATATTCAAAATACCGAGTATGCAGTTTTATTTATATTATTTTATTGATTTAGAAACCTAGTTTTAGGTCGAGTAACCAATCGAAATGTGAATTTTTCAAACAAACTTTACAGCTCGTTTTCCCCCCTTCGAAGCTCGAATTTTCCGAATCCCCTTCTTACTATGATATGATACTTGAGCCCAATGTTCAGCTTCCTAGCTTCTACGGTTTGGGCTGTGGGCTGTTGACGTAGTTTCCTTTTGCCCACATAATTCAGTCTGTGTGTCCTAGAGAATATTCAAAATACCGAGTATGCAGTTTTATTTATATTATTTTATTGATTTAGAAACCTAGTTTTAGGTCGAGTAACCAATCGAAATGTGAATTTTTCAAACAAACTTTACAGCTCGTTTTCCCCCCTTCGAAGCTCGAATTTTCCGAATCCCCTTCTTACTATGATATGATACTTGAGCCCAATGTTCAGCTTCCTAGCTTCTACGGTTTGGGCTGTGGGCTGTTGATGTAGTTTCCTTTTGCCTCACATAATTCAGTCTGTGTGTGCTAGAGAATATTCAAAATACCGAGTATGCAGTTTTATTTATATTATTTTATTGATTTAGAAACCTAGTTTTAGGTCGAGTAACCAATCGAAATGTGAATTTTTCAAACAAACTTTACAGCTCGTTTTCCTCCCCTTCGAAGCTCGAATTTTCCGAATCCCCTTCTTACTATGATATGATACTTGAGCCCAATGTTCAGCTTCCTAGCTTCTACGGTTTGGGCTGTGGGCTGTTGACGTAGTTTCCTTTTGCCCACATAATTCAGTCTGTGTGTCCTAGAGAATATTCAAAATACCGAGTATGCAGTTTTATTTATATTATTTTATTGATTTAGAAACCTAGTTTTAGGTCGAGTAACCAATCGAAATGTGAATTTTTCAAACAAACTTTACAGCTCGTTTTCCCCCCTTCGAAGCTCGAATTTTCCGAATCCCCTTCTTACTATGATATGATACTTGAACACAAATTTCAGCTTCCTAGCTTCTACGGTTTGGGCTGTGGGCTGTTGATGTAGTTTCCTTTTGCCTCCATAATTCAGTCTGTGTGTGCTAGAGAATATTCAAAATACCGAGTATGCAGTTTTATTTATATTATTTTATTGATTTAGAAACCTAGTTTTAGGTCGAGTAACCAATCGAAATGTGAATTTTTCAAACAAACTTTACAGCTCGTTTTCCCCCCTTCGAAGCTCGAATTTTCCGAATCCCCTTCTTACTATGATATGATACTTGAGCCCAATGTTCAGCTTCCTAGCTTCTACGGTTTGGGCTGTGGGCTGTTGACGTAGTTTCCTTTTGCCCACATAATTCAGTCTGTGTGTCCTAGAGAATATTCAAAATACGAGTATGCAGTTTTATTTATATTATTTTATTGATTTAGAAACCTAGTTTTAGGTCGAGTAACCAATCGAAATGTGAATTTTTCAAACAAACTTTACAGCTCGTTTTCCCCCCTTCGAAGCTCGAATTTTCCGAATCCCCTTCTTACTATGATATGATACTTGAGCCCAATGTTCAGCTTCCTAGCTTCTACGGTTTGGGCTGTGGGCTGTTGACGTAGTTTCCTTTTGCCCACATAATTCAGTCTGTGTGTCCTAGAGAAGATTCAAAATACGAGTATGCAGTTTTATTTATATTATTTTATTGATTTAGAAACCTAGTTTTAGGTCGAGTAACCAATCGAAATGTGAATTTTTCAAACAAACTTTACAGCTCGTTTCCCCCCTTCGAAGCTCGAATTTTCCGAATCCCCTTCTTACTATGATATGATACTTGAAGCCCAATGTTCAGCTTCCTAGCTTCTACGGTTTGGGCTGTGGGCTGTTGATGTAGTTTCCTTTTGCCTCCATAATTCAGTCTGTGTGTGCTAGAGAATATTCAAAATACCGAGTATGCAGTTTATTTATATTATTTTATTGATTTAGAAACCTAGTTTTAGGTCGAGTAACCAATCGAAATGTGAATTTTTCAAACAAACTTTACAGCTCGTTTTCCCCCCTTCGAAGCTCGAATTTTCCGAATCCCCTTCTTACTATGATATGATACTTGAGCCCAATGTTCAGCTTCCTAGCTTCTACGGTTTGGGCTGTGGGCTGTTGACGTAGTTTCCTTTTGCCCACATAATTCAGTCTGTGTGTCCTAGAGAATATTCAAAATACCGAGTATGCAGTTTTATTTATATTATTTTATTGATTTAGAAACCTAGTTTTAGGTCGAGTAACCAATCGAAATGTGAATTTTTCAAACAAACTTTACAGCTCGTTTTCCCCCCTTCGAAGCTCGAATTTTCCGAATCCCCTTCTTACTATGATATGATACTTGAGCCCAATGTTCAGCTTCCTAGCTTCTACGGTTTGGGCTGTGGGCTGTTGACGTAGTTTCCTTTTGCCCACATAATTCAGTCTGTGTGTCCTAGAGAATATTCAAAATACCGAGTATGCAGTTTTATTTATATTATTTTATTGATTTAGAAACCTAGTTTTAGGTCGAGTAACCAATCGAAATGTGAATTTTTCAAACAAACTTTACAGCTCGTTTTCCCCCCTTCGAAGCTCGAATTTTCCGAATCCCCTTCTTACTATGATATGATACTTGAGCCCAATGTTCAGCTTCCTAGCTTCTACGGTTTGGGCTGTGGGCTGTTGACGTAGTTTCCTTTTGCCCACATAATTCAGTCTGTGTGTCCTAGAGAATATTCAAAATACCGAGTATGCAGTTTTATTTATATTATTTTATTGATTTAGAAACCTAGTTTTAGGTCGAGTAACCAATCGAAATGTGAATTTTTCAAACAAACTTTACAGCTCGTTTTCCTCCCCTTCGAAGCTCGAATTTTCCGAATCCCCTTCTTACTATGATATGATACTTGAGCCCAATGTTCAGCTTCCTAGCTTCTACGGTTTGGGCTGTGGGCTGTTGACGTAGTTTCCTTTTGCCTCACATAATTCAGTCTGTGTGTGCTAGAGAATATTCAAAATACCGAGTATGCAGTTTTATTTATATTATTTTATTGATTTAGAAACCTAGTTTTAGGTCGAGTAACCAATCGAAATGTGAATTTTTCAAACAAACTTTACAGCTCGTTTTCCCCCCTTCGAAGCTCGAATTTTCCGAATCCCCTTCTTACTATGATATGATACTTGAGCCCAATGTTCAGCTTCCTAGCTTCTACGGTTTGGGCTGTGGGCTGTTGACGTAGTTTCCTTTTGCCCACATAATTCAGTCTGTGTGTCCTAGAGAAGATTCAAAATATCGAGTATGCAGTTTTATTTATATTATTTTATTGATTTAGAAACCTAGTTTTAGGTCGAGTAACCAATCGAAATGTGAATTTTTCAAACAAACTTTACAGCTCGTTTTCCCCCCTTCGAAGCTCGAATTTTCCGAATCCCCTTCTTACTATGATATGATACTTGAACACAATGTTCAGCTTCCTAGCTTCTACGGTTTGGGCTGTGGGCTGTTGATGTAGTTTCCTTTTGCCTCCATAATTCAGTCTGTGTGTGCTAGAGAATATTCAAAATACCGAGTATGCAGTTTTATTTATATTATTTTATTGATTTAGAAACCTAGTTTTAGGTCGAGTAACCAATCGAAATGTGAATTTTTCAAACAAACTTTACAGCTCGTTTCCTCCCTTCGAAGCTCGAATTTTCCGAATCCCCTTCTTACTATGATATGATACTTGAGCCCAATGTTCAGCTTCCTAGCTTCTACGGTTTGGGCTGTGGGCTGTTGAAGTAGTTTCCTTTTGCCCACATAATTCAGTCTGTGTGTCCTAGAGAATATTCAAAATACCGAGTATGCAGTTTTATTTATATTATTTTATTGATTTAGAAACCTAGTTTTAGGTCGAGTAACCAATCGAAATGTGAATTTTTCAAACAAACTTTACAGCTCGTTTTCCTCCCTTCGAAGCTCGAATTTTCCGAATCCCCTTCTTACTATGATATGATACTTGAAGCCCAATTTCAGCTTCCTAGCTTCTACGGTTTGGGCTGTGGGCTGTTGACGTAGTTTCCTTTTGCCCACATAATTCAGTCTGTGTGTCCTAGAGAATATTCAAAATACCGAGTATGCAGTTTTATTTATATTATTTTATTGATTTAGAAACCTAGTTTTAGGTCGAGTAACCAATCGAAATGTGAATTTTTCAAACAAACTTTACAGCTCGTTTTCCCCCCTTCGAAGCTCGAATTTTCCGAATCCCCTTCTTACTATGATATGATACTTGAACACAATGTTCAGCTTCCTAGCTTCTACGGTTTGGGCTGTGGGCTGTTGAGGTAGTTTCCTTTTGCCTCCATAATTCAGTCTGTGTGTGCTAGAGAATATTCAAAATACCGAGTATGCAGTATTATTTATATTATTTTATTGATTTAGAAACCTAGTTTTAGGTCGAGTAACCCATCGAAATGTGAATTTTTCAAACAAACTTTACAGCTCGTTTTTCCCCCCTTCGAAGCTCGAATTTTCCGAATCCCCTTCTTACTATGATATGATACTTGAGCCCAATGTTCAGCTTCCTAGCTTCTACGGTTTGGGCTGTGGGCTGTTGACGTAGTTTCCTTTTGCCCACATAATTCAGTCTGTGTGTCCTAGAGAAGATTCAAAATACCGAGTATGCAGTTTTATTTATATTATTTTATTGATTTAGAAACCTAGTTTTAGGTCGAGTAACCAACGAAATGTGAATTTTTCAAACAAACTTTACAGCTCGTTTTCCCCCCTTCGAAGCTCGAATTTTCCGAATCCCCTTCTTACTATGATATAATACTTGAACACAAATTTCAGCTTCCTAGCTTCTACGGTTTGGGCTGTGGGCTGTTGAGGTAGTTTCCTTTTGCCTCCATAATTCAGTCTGTGTGTGCTAGATAATATTCAAAATACCGAGTATGCAGTTTTATTTATATTATTTTATTGATTTAGAAACCTAGTTTTAGGTCGAGTAACCAATCGAAATGTGAATTTTTCAAACAAACTTTACAGCTCGTTTTCCCCCCTTCGAAGCTTCGAATTTTCCGAATCCCCTTCTTACTATGATATGATACTTGAGCCCAATGTTCAGCTTCCTAGCTTCTACGGTTTGGGCTGTGGGCTGTTGACGTAGTTTCCTTTTGCCCACATAATTCAGTCTGTGTGTCCTAGAGAAGATTCAAAATACGAGTATGCAGTTTTATTTATATTATTTTATTGATTTAGAAACCTAGTTTTAGGTCGAGTAACCAATCGAAATGTGAATTTTTCAAACAAACTTTACAGCTCGTTTTCCCCCCTTCGAAGCTCGAATTTTCCGAATCCCCTTCTTACTATGATATGATACTTGAGCCCAATGTTCAGCTTCCTAGCTTCTACGGTTTGGGCTGTGGGCTATTGATGTAGTTTCCTTTTGCCTCCATAATTCAGTCTGTGTGTGCTAGAGAATATTCAAAATACCGAGTATGCAGTTTTATTTATATTATTTTATTGATTTAGAAACCTAGTTTTAGGTCGAGTAACCAATCGAAATGTGAATTTTTCAAACAAACTTTACAGCTCGTTTTCCCCCCTTCGAAGCTCGAATTTTCCGAATCCCCTTCTTACTATGATATGATACTTGAGCCCAATGTTCAGCTTCCTAGCTTCTACGGTTTGGGCTGTGGGCTGTTGACGTAGTTTCCTTTTGCCCACATAATTCAGTCTGTGTGTCCTAGAGAAGATTCAAAATATAGAGTATGCAGTTTTATTTATATTATTTTATTGATTTAGAAACCTAGTTTTAGGTCGAGTAACCAATCGAAATGTGAATTTTTCAAACAAACTTTACAGCTCGTTTTCCCCCCTTCGAAGCTCGAATTTTCCGAATCCCCTTCTTACTATGATATGATACTTGAGCCCAATGTTCAGCTTCCTAGCTTCTACGGTTTGGGCTGTGGGCTGTTGACGTAGTTTCCTTTTGCCCTACATAATTCAGTCTGTGTGTCCTAGAGAATATTCAAAATACCGAGTATGCAGTTTTATTTATATTATTTTATTGATTTAGAAACCTAGTTTTAGGTCGAGTAACCAATCGAAATGTGAATTTTTCAAACAAACTTTACAGCTCGTTTTCCCCCCTTCGAAGCTCGAATTTTCCGAATCCCCTTCTTACTATGATATGATACTTGAGCCCAATGTTCAGCTTCCTAGCTTCTACGGTTTGGGCTGTGGGCTGTTGACGTAGTTTCCTTTTGCCTCCATAATTCAGTCTGTGTGTGCTAGAGAATATTCAAAATACCGAGTATGCAGTTTTATTTATATTATTTTATTGATTTAGAAACCTAGTTTTAGGTCGAGTAACCAATCGAAATGTGAATTTTTCAAACAAACTTTACAGCTCGTTTTCCCCCCTTCGAAGCTCGAATTTTCCGAATCCCCTTCTTACTATGATATGATACTTGAGCCCAATGTTCAGCTTCCTAGCTTCTACGGTTTGGGCTGTGGGCTGTTGACGTAGTTTCCTTTTGCCCACATAATTCAGTCTGTGTGTCCTAGAGAAGATTCAAAATATAGAGTATGCAGTTTTATTTATATTATTTTATTGATTTAGAAACCTAGTTTTAGGTCGAGTAACCAAACGAAATGTGAATTTTTCAAACAAACTTTACAGCTCGTTTTCCCCCCTTCGAAGCTCGAATTTTCCGAATCCCCTTCTTACTATGATATAATACTTGAACACAAATTTCAGCTTCCTAGCTTCTACGGTTTGGGCTGTGGGCTGTTGATGTAGTTTCCTTTTGCCTTCATAATTAAGTCTGTGTGTGCTAGAGAATATTCAAAATACCGAGTATGCAGTTTTATTTATATTATTTTATTGATTTAGAAACCTAGTTTTAGGTCGAGTAACCAATCGAAATGTGAATTTTTCAAACAAACTTTACAGCTCGTTTCCTCCCTTCGAAGCTCGAATTTTCCGAATCCCCTTCTTACTATGATATGATACTTGAGCCCAATGTCAGCTCCTAGCTTCTACGGTTTGGGCTGTGGGCTGTTGAAGTAGTTTCCTTTTGCCCACATAATTCAGTCTGTGTGTCCTAGAGAATATTCAAAATACCGAGTATGCAGTTTTATTTATATTATTTTATTGATTTAGAAACCTAGTTTTAGGTCAAGTAACCAATCAAAATTTGAATTTTTCAAACAAACTTTACAGCTCGTTTTCCTCCCTTCGAAGCTCGAATTTTCCGAATCCCCTTCTTAATGCACAGCTACACTATGATATGATACTTGAACACAAATTTCAGCTTCCTAGCTTCTACGGTTTGGGCTGTTGACGTAGTTTCCTTTTGCCCACATAATTCAGTCTGTGTGTCCTAGAGAATATTCAAAATACCGAGTATGCAGTTTTATTTATATTATTTTGTTGATTTAGAAACCTAGTTTTAGGTCGAGTAACCAATCGAAATGTGAATTTTTCAAACAAACTTTACAGCTCGTTTTCCCCCCTTCGAAGCTTGAATTTTCCGAATCCCCTTCTTACTATGATATAATACTTGAACACAAATTTCAGCTTCCTAGCTTCTGCGGTTTGGGCTGTGGGCTGTTGAGGTAGTTTCCTTTTGCCTCCATAATTCAGTCTGTGTGTGCTAGATAATATTCAAAATACCGAGTATGCAGTATTATTTATATTATTTTATTGATTTAGAAACCTAGTTTTAGGTCGAGTAACCCATCGAAATGTGAATTTTTCAAACAAACTTTACAGCTCGTTTTTCCCCCTTCGAAGCTCGAATTTTCCGAATCCCCTTCTTACTATGATATGATACTTGAGCCCAATGTTCAGCTTCCTAGCTTCTACGGTTTGGGCTGTTGACGTAGTTTCCTTTTGCCCACATAATTCAGTCTGTGTGTCCTAGAGAAGATTCAAAATACCGAGTATGCAGTTTTATTTATATTATTTTATTGATTTAGAAACCTAGTTTTAGGTCGAGTAACCAAACGAAATGTGAATTTTTCAAACAAACTTTACAGCTCGTTTTCCCCCCTTCGAAGCTCGAATTTTCCGAATCCCCTTCTTACTATGATATAATACTTGAACACAAATTTCAGCTTCCTAGCTTCTACGGTTGGGCTGTGGGCTGTTGAGGTAGTTTCCTTTTGCCTCCATAATTCAGTCTGTGTGTGCTAGATAATATTCAAAATACCGAGTATTCAGTATTATTTATATTATTTTATTGATTTATAAACCTAGTTTTAGGTCGAGTAACCAATCGAAATGTGAATTTTTCAAACAAACTTTACAGCTCGTTTTCCCCCCTTCGAAGCTTGAATTTTCCGAATCCCCTTCTTACTATGATATGATACTTGAGCCCAATGTTCAGCTTCCTAGCTTCTACGGTTTGGGCTGTGGGCTGTTGACGTAGTTTCCTTTTGCCCACATAATTCAGTCTGTGTGTCCTAGAGAAGATTCAAAATATAGAGTATGCAGTTTTATTTATATTATTTTATTGATTTAGAAACCTAGTTTTAGGTCGAGTAACCAATCAAAATGTGAATTTTTCAAACAAACTTTACAGCTCGTTTCCTCCCTTCGAAGCTCGAATTTTCCGAATCCCCTTCTTACTATGATATGGTACTTGAGCCCAATGTTCAGCTTCCTAGCTTCTACGGTTTGGGCTGTGGGCTATTGATGTAGTTTCCTTTTGCCTCCATAATTCAGTCTGTATGTGCTAGAGAATATTCAAAATACCAAATATGCAGTTTTATTTATATTATTTTATTGATTTAGAAACCTAGTTTTAGGTCGAGTAACCAATCGAAATGTGAATTTTTCAAACAAACTTTACAGCTCGTTTTCCCCCCTTCGAAGCTCGAATTTTCCGAATCCCCTTCTTACTATGATATGGTACTTGAGCCCAATGTTCAGCTTCCTAGCTTCTACGGTTTGGGCTGTGGGCTGTTGACGTAGTTTCCTTTTGCCCACATAATTCAGTCTGTGTGTCCTAGAGAAGATTCAAAATATAGAGTATGCAGTTTTATTTATATTATTTTATTGATTTAGAAACCTAGTTTTAGGTCGAGTAACCAAACGAAATGTGAATTTTTCAAACAAACTTTACAGCTCGTTTTCCCCCCTTCGAAGCTCGAATTTTCCGAATCCCCTTCTTACTATGATATAATACTTGAACACAAATTTCAGTTTCCTAGCTTCTACGGTTTGGGCTGTGGGCTGTTGATGTAGTTTCCTTTTGCCTTTATAATTAAGTCTGTGTGTGCTAGAGAATATTCAAAATACCGAGTATGCAGTTTTATTTATATTATTTTATTGATTTAGAAACCTAGTTTTAGGTCGAGTAACCAATCGAAATGTGAATTTATCAAACAAACTTTACAGCTCGTGTAACGACGCTGGCGGCGAATATCGTAAATTAAATTGCATTCCCTTAGTCAAGCAGTTCATTGGCTATTTATGTTTACGCACTGCTTGTTTAGTTACGGTTTGAATTGGCGATTCGTCTTAGCGCCAACTGCCTATGATCGCATTTTTTATTATTCTTGCCTTAGCAGACGAAACAAACAAATTTTCCATAATTGTTTTTATATATGTACAAAAAAAAAATTATTTTCTGCAGCCGCACGGCTATCGGCCACCTATGGGTTATTTTCAGTATTGCTCAGTGGCAATATTTGCTAGTTGTCAGTGGCCCTTTCTTCAACCTTGACCTGTCAAAGGGAGATTGTCAGAAGAGGGGGTGAAGCAATTTCCGCAAAGAAAAGTTTTCTTGCGTAGCCTCGGCATCCGGATACTTTTTTTTCGCTTGAAGATCGCATGGGAGCAGGTTGTGCCCAATATACTCTGGCTGGCAAATATATGGTCATACATATAGTATAACCTATAGTCCGTTTCAAATTCGGCTGGGCCAAAGCGTTAAGCCTGCTGCAACAAATTTGGAGAATTTGCAGTAATCTTTCACTTCAATTGTGTTAGCAAAAGGAATTCTGCCTGGTGCCACTTCCGGATATCGGAATTGGCACTTAATAAAAAGTCCAATCCCCATAAAGGGCATTAACCTTTGCTTATCGCTTTGATGGGCACTTGCTAGAGCGACGACTAGGAAAAGGGAAGTGCACGGGAGAAGGAGGCGTGCTAGAAACGAGATCGGCGCTTCGCTCAGGCCACTGGAACGGCGAAAAGAATCACCGCCTCAGTTGCGTGGATCATATCCGATATGACGGTCGTCGGCTTAAGCTAGGGCACCTGTTTTTTTTGTTGCGTTTCCGTGCACCGAAAAGGTGGCGAAGCCCCAGGTGGCTTTAGTGAAGAGGGCCTGCGTAAAAAAAAAAAAAAAAATTATAAAAACTATATATATGTAAAACTATACACAAATGTGGGCCCTGCAAAAACAACAAAAAAAGTGCAACCGAGAGAACTAGGCATTTATTTTTTTTCTATTCTTTCGTCTTATATTCTTTTTTTTTGGGTCGTATACGGCCTTATACTTAAATTGATCTATATCCGATGTGAGCAAAGCAGCACGGCCGGGTGTGTAGAGAGGGAAAAAAAGAAATAAGTGAAAACCAAAGAGAAAAAAAAGAAAAGAGAAGGCAACAAAAAAAAAAAAGGCAAAACAACAAATAAAAACCCCTTTGACTATACGTTTCGAAATAAAATTTTATTAAGCATGGCGACAAGTGAAGGTATGAAAAGTGCATGTTTTTAAAACCAAAATTTCAACATAAAATTTTACAAACAAATTAAAAATCATAATTAATGTGCATGTAAGCAGCAACGAGCCTATGCAGAGCGCCTCAACGGAAAGATCTTTCGACGTTGGACGACAACTGTAAGTAGAACCGTTTGAATTTTATTTACTTTCATGCAGAAGAGCACGCGTACAAAAACAAAAAAAAAAAATAAATAAAACACCTGTTCATATGCGTCATATGTCTGCCTGCTGGCCATGTAAAGTCTAATTTCCGCATTATTATTATTTTTTTTTAAATCACCGTAATAACGTTATACTTGATTGCGGTCATTACTTACTTAAATTTATGGCCAATCTTTACAAAAAAAAAAAAAAAAAAGCGATGCAAGAATTTATAACACTTTAAATATCAACACTTTCTCTTACATCAAATTTTTTTCCTATTATATTACGATCCATTTCAATTATTAACCATCTCTTACAGCCAAGCCGTTGCTTTACTCACCTTGCTCAATTTATATTTACACTAGTATTTTAAGGCAGTCATATGTTTACCTATTCTGCTACTGGCTACGAATCCAGTGATAATTAGCTTTAGATTTCTATTATCGGTTAATGTACGGTCACTTTTTTTTGGAATTCCTTGAAAATTATGATTTTAGTTTTTAATAAAAAGTTTATAATGTTCGCTTAAATTCCGCCTAACATTGATTTCCGCTAGCCACAGCATGTAGAGGTTCAAAGGGGTCATTTGCCTAATTGTTTTTGGATATAAATGACCAAGGATGGGTGGGCCAATACTTCCTCAACACCATCAGGGGAATACCAGAGGTGTGTTCACTTGTGTTACGTGGTCTGCCAACCCGCGATCCTTTTGTTAGTCATATTCATGTATATCTTTACCGGTTTTTTTTTGGCTTCCCCACAGCACGCTTCAACTTTAAATAATAAGCTTAATGAAAGGCCGTATGATTGGAGAGACCTCGAACACCACCCACTAGCCGACGAGCCCGAGCCGGAACATATAGCGTGCGCTCTCCAACATACACACACCATCTCGCCTACTCTACTGGGATATGTCCTATACCCGTTACAGTTATAATTTCATTTATTATTTTGGCGCCCAACGTGTGGAGCCCAACTTTTAGTTGTCAATTTTATTTCGTATTTTTGGCTTTCAAATGTTAGGCTTCACAAGAACATAAATATGACTGATACACTTTTTATTCTTTTCTGCAGTAAAATCTTTAGTCTTTTCCAACAATAGCTTCTCGTACGTTAGTCGCAATTAAATTTCTTTTTCCCTTTTGTAGTTTAGCTACATTTTTGTTTATCGTTATCGCTATGTTTTCTTTTAATTGCAACTATCGTAAGGAAAAATAAATCTCTTTTAACGTCATTTAGGTATATTTAGCAGTTAGACGCATTGGACTGCAGGGGATTGGTTCTCTACAGAGGGTACGCCTGACCACGGCTACTGTTTAAATTGCAATGACACTGTATATCTATAACCATTTCTTCTGTCCTTTCTTGTGTACCGCTTTGGTGACTGTCAGACGCATAGGAATACTGGTGAATAGTTTCTTTGAAATGTCAGCAGGCCACGGCTGATAGGAATTAAAGCGATACCAATTCCTTTTTCTATTTTTATTATATGAGTTTCTGCAATTAGACGCATAGGAATTCAGTACGATCGGCTTTAAGAGCTGACTACTGACCACGGATAATGTAGGCATTCAAATAGTAAAAAAGTTCAATATCATTGGTTTCTAAAGACTTTTTGTTTGCGTTATGGGGTGCTTAGGAATACAGGCTGGGTTAATTTTCTGTAATTGCCGCCTGGCCACGGCTCATAATGAAGACAAGGTCACGTAGGTTTGGCATCAGAATAACACCGTCATACCGGCCAAGCGTTGGCTTGCGTTGAGTTTGGCGTTGTTGTTCTTACGACAAACACCAGTGTTCTTTCCTCTTACCCCGCTTTGGGAAGCAGACACATACGTACACAGGCTGATAAACACTGATAAGAATCTCTACATATGCTGTTGGTTAAGCGTGAAATCATAGACTTTTGGTTTTTGATCGTTACCGTTTCGCTATATTTATTTTTTTAGGTTTAATTTTTAGTTTTTCGCTTTTGGGTTTGTTGTACCTATATCTTAAGCTGCAGCAATAGTTTTGTTGACGTGCAGACAACAACAACATTTCTTTTTTGGTTTTGTTGACATTTTAGTTTCGCTGTTTTGATTTGGGATTTTGTTTTGCATTTATTCTTGCAAGTGTTTTGCTTGCATATGCATTGAAGTATTAATAGTAGCTTCGAGATGCCACTAAATCGGTCTACAGAAACCAGTGCCGAATCGGCAACTGACCTTTGCTTTTTATGCAAGGGCAACTTACAGGATTTGGAAACACATAGGGTGACTTGTGGACACATATTCCATAAGGCATGCATTACAACGCATTTCCATGCCTCAAATTTATGTCCCGTTTGCAGAGAGGTTTGCATAAGTAAGCCTTTGGCAAAGCCAACAACTTCGGCTTACAACACAAGGGCACAATCTCGACAACAAGGTTCGGCTAGCACGTCCAGTGAGGCAAGGCGAACTAGTGTTAGTCCAAGCCCACCTAATACCGTCAACCTCAGTACTGTTGGTAATTCAAGCCTTTCTCCTGAGGTCGGAGCAGCGATTGCAGAAGCTGTTAAAGCAATGCAGACTGGATTAATGCTGGAGTTAACTGGTCAGATAGGGAGATTACTACAAGAAAATCTTGCAGCTCAATTGTCAGCTGCACCAGCGGCAGCCACACCAGCGGCCCCTGCAGCAACGGCAGAATCAAGAAACATATCGTTAGAAATACCAGATCAGACCGCTTCTTTGCAACAACTATTGGGCATTGGCTCTAACAATGCCATTAACATACCATCAAAGGCACCTCCTAATGCATCGCCTCGTTCGATCAATTCTAGCTTGTTGAGTAGACCCGATAAAGTTGGCCAAATCATTACTAGCTGGAAACTTAGATTTTCTGGTGAACGCAGTAGTTTGTCTATTGATAATTTCTTATACCGGGTTGAGGCTTTGACTCATCAAACTTTGGAAGGAAATTTCGATTTATTATGCGGAAATGCTAGTACGCTGTTTGAGGGAAAAGCTAGCGATTTCTTCTGGCGTTTTCACAAGTCCAGTGGACATATACGTTGGCCAGAGTTATGCGCGGCCTTACGCAAACAATTTAGGGACACTCGCACCGACGTGGATATCCGCGAATTAATACGCGATAGGAAGCAGCGCGAGAAAGAAAGCTTTGATGCATTTTATGATGCGATTGTGCTGCTGACTGACCGTTTGCAAACTCCACTGTCGGAGCAAACGTTAGTTGAGGTTTTGAGGCGCAACTTGAAACCAGAAATTCAGCATGAAATTTTGAATCTGCAGATCAACTCTGTTGAGCAGTTGCGGGAAATTTGTCGCAGGCGCGAATGCTTTTTGGAAAGCATTAATCGCACGCAGACTTATCGTAAAGCACTTCCGTTCAGAACTAACGTAGCTGAAGTAGTCAATGGAGGTAATTGGGAAGAGGCTTCTGAGTTTGGGGAAGACGAAGTTCCTTTAGATATAGAAGCGTTAGCATTAGTCTGTTGGAACTGTAGGAAGGAGGGTCACCGCTATCAGGACTGTATTGCCAAAAGAAAAGTGTTTTGTTATGGTTGTGGAGTGGCAAATACCTACAAGCCATCATGTCAGCGATGCTCAAAAAACGCGAAAGCGAGCACCCAAGGCAGTCGACCGCCTCAGATCGCTCACCATTCTCGGTCGACAAACACGGAGTTGTAGACCAGTATCATAATAAAATAAACTCAACTATTGTTGAAAATATACCGGACGTACCACATTTTGAGACTATGCCTGACATTACGTCATGCTGGCCTCACCGAATTCAGATTTTAAAAGAATCCGCCAACTTTCCAACGTATCTTCATCCTGGTAAACGTTCGCGCAACACAGCTAGACTTAAATCTTTTTGGCATGCAGCGAAAGTTATCTCGGCTATTGGCAAAAATGCTAAGGACCAACGTCCGTATGCAGATATTAAAATATTAGGTCGAGTTGTTTCAGGCTTATTAGATACAGGAGCATCAATGAGCTGTATTAGTGGACAATTGGCCCAGGAAGTTATACGTAGCAAGATAGGACTCAAAAAGATTCTTGGCAACGCTTGCACTGCGGACGGCAGTAGTCAAACAATTTTGGGACGAGTGACATTACCAATTGAATACAATGATAAGAAAAAGAACATTGTATTCCATATAATACCTTCTCTTAGTCAAGACTTATACTTGGGCATAGACTTTTGGAACAGTTTTGGGTTACTTCCATCTAATTTGCAATTGGCAGAAGTAGATAGGGGTACACACAATTTGACTTTGGCTCAGCAATCGGAATTGCAGAATGTTATAGCGCAGTTTCCATCGTTTGCCGTAGCTGGTTTAGGTAAAACACATTTAGTATCTCACTCTATAGATGTGGGCAACGCCAAGGCAATAAAGCAAAGACATTTTCCAGTATCGCCAGCGGTTGAAAAACTTTTATATGCTGAGGTCGATCGATTGTTGAAGCTAAATGTCATTGAGGAGTCAGACAGTGCCTGGTCCTCGCCTGTGGTGTTGGTCCAAAAGCCTGGCAAAGTGCGGCTCTGCTTAGACAGTAGAAAGGTGAATGCAGTTACGCAAAAGGATGCATATCCTTTACCACAAATTGATGGCATACTAAGCAGGCTACCAAAGGCAATGTTCATAACGAGTTTGGATTTAAAAGATGCTTTTTGGCAAATCCCACTCGATACCGCATCTCGCGACAAAACCGCTTTTACCATACCAGGTAGACCTTTATATCATTTTAAGGTCATGCCATTCGGGCTCTGCAATGCTCCTCAAACCATGTCCCGCTTGATGGACAAGGTAATACCAGCGGCTCTGAGGAATGAGGTGTTTATATATCTGGATGATTTATTAGTGGTTTCAGATAGTTTTCAGGCGCATATGCATGTTTTGCGCAAAGTAGCTTCTTGCATACAGGCAGCCGGCTTGACAATAAATTGCGAAAAAAGCAATTTCTGTATGCGTAGCGTAAAATACTTAGGCCACATAATCGGAGAGGGAGTAATACGCACAGACCCTAGCAAAGTGTCAGCGATTGTAGATTTTCCTTTACCTCAGAATTTAAGGGCGTTAAGGCGTTTCCTTGGTATGGCCGGATGGTATAGAAAGTTTATAAACAACTTTGCTGGAGTCACTGCTCCACTAACAGATTTGCTGAAGCAAAAGCGTAAATTTACTATGTCTGTCGAAGGAGAAAAAGCGTTTGAAACTTTAAAATCAATGCTTAGTTCTGCTCCACTTTTGATCAGTCCCGATTTTTCCAAACCTTTTTACTTACATTGCGATGCAAGCAAGACAGGAGTAGGTGGGGTTCTTGTACAAAAGTCAGAAGCAGGAGACGAAATGCCGATTGCATTCGTATCTAAGAAATTAAACAAGGCCCAAAGAAATTATTCTGTCACCGAGCAGGAATGTTTGGCAGCCATCGTATGTATCAAACGATTTCGTCCGTATGTTGAAGGGCATGAATTTACAGTCATTACCGATCATGCCTCTTTAAAATGGCTTATGTCGCAAACCGATTTACATTCCCGTTTAGCGCGTTGGTCGTTAAAACTGCAGGGTTTTCGATTTAATATTGAGCATCGAAAAGGCAAATTAAATATTGTGCCAGATGCGCTGTCACGCGTAAACGAGGACGAATTAGCAGCAATTGACTATAATAAGGGCCTAATTGTAAATTTGGACTCAGAACATTTTAAGTCAGCTGATTATCTGGATATGGTCGAGTCAGTTAAAGCCAACAATGACCAGTTTCCGGACTTGAAGGTGGTTGACAATATGCTGTATAGGCGCACCGTGCATACAACGGGTGATCAGCTACACGACAATTATGCTTGGAAATTGTGGATACCTAAGAACTTGGTCGAGGAAGTACTCCGCAATGCCCATGACAATCCGTTAGCATCACATGGCGGGATCCATAAAACGTTGGAACGAGTCCGGCGTTACTATTTTTGGCCTGGTCTTGTTGATGATGTCAAGACGTACGTAAATGCTTGCGAAACTTGCAAGATGACAAAAGCACCGAATTTTCCGATGCGACCACCTTTGGGCAAACCTGCGGAGTCTGAGAGATTTTTCCAACGTTTATACGTTGACTTTTTAGGTCCATATCCTCGGTCACGCAGCGGAAATATTGCCATCTTCATTGTTTTAGATCATTACTCTAAATTTGTTTTTCTGAAGGCAGTAAGGAAATTGAATGCAGAAACGGTTGTTAAGTACATGCAGCAAGAATTGTTTCATACATTTGGGGTGCCCGAAACTATAGTATCGGATAATGGTTCCCAGTTTAAATCTGAAGCATTTCAAAAATTCTTGCGGGAAAACAAAATTTTCCATTCACTTACAGCGGTGCATTCGCCTCAGGCAAATGCTTCTGAGCGCGTGAATCGCTCAGTTATAGCAGCCATCCGTTCGTATATTCGTCCAGATCAAAAAGACTGGGATGAAAGTTTGAGCAGTATCTGCTGCGCTTTACGGTCTGCTGTCCACTCTGGCCTCGGCACAACACCTTATTACATGGTCTTTGGTCAGCATATGATTACTTCAGGTTCAACGTACAAGTTGCTTAAAACGTTGCGCCTTATTGAGGATAGAGCGGTTGTTTTCTCAAGAGAGGATTCGCTCGATATTGTGCGCAGTAAGGCGCTTGAGACAATGAAGAAACAGCAGCAGAAGAACGAAAAAATCTATAATTTGCGGTCGCGTGAGGTTTCTTATTCAGTTGGACAAGAAATCTTCCTTAGAAATTTTAAACAGAGTAATTTTCCAGCCGGATACAATGCAAAGTTAGGACCAGCTTTTGTGAAAGCGAGAGTTCGACGTAAACTTGGAAATTCTTATTACGAGGTCGAAAATTTGCAAGGGAAAATACTGGGTCGTTATCATGCGAAAGACTTGCGTCAGTAAGAATTTGTTTTCTTGCAGCGTCTGGTGTTTTCAATCTTGCGTTTGCTTTGAAACCCAAGATTGAATTTAGCAGGGGGGAATTTGTAACGACGCTGGCGGCGAATATCGTAAATTAAATTGCATTCCCTTAGTCAAGCAGTTCATTGGCTATTTATGTTTACGCACTGCTTGTTTAGTTACGGTTTGAATTGGCGATTCGTCTTAGCGCCAACTGCCTATGATCGCATTTTTTATTATTCTTGCCTTAGCAGACGAAACAAACAAATTTTCCATAATTGTTTTTATATATGTACAAAAAAAAAATTATTTTCTGCAGCCGCACGGCTATCGGCCACCTATGGGTTATTTTCAGTATTGCTCAGTGGCAATATTTGCTAGTTGTCAGTGGCCCTTTCTTCAACCTTGACCTGTCAAAGGGAGATTGTCAGAAGAGGGGGTGAAGCAATTTCCGCAAAGAAAAGTTTTCTTGCGTAGCCTCGGCATCCGGATACTTTTTTTTCGCTTGAAGATCGCATGGGAGCAGGTTGTGCCCAATATACTCTGGCTGGCAAATATATGGTCATACATATAGTATAACCTATAGTCCGTTTCAAATTCGGCTGGGCCAAAGCGTTAAGCCTGCTGCAACAAATTTGGAGAATTTGCAGTAATCTTTCACTTCAATTGTGTTAGCAAAAGGAATTCTGCCTGGTGCCACTTCCGGATATCGGAATTGGCACTTAATAAAAAGTCCAATCCCCATAAAGGGCATTAACCTTTGCTTATCGCTTTGATGGGCACTTGCTAGAGCGACGACTAGGAAAAGGGAAGTGCACGGGAGAAGGAGGCGTGCTAGAAACGAGATCGGCGCTTCGCTCAGGCCACTGGAACGGCGAAAAGAATCACCGCCTCAGTTGCGTGGATCATATCCGATATGACGGTCGTCGGCTTAAGCTAGGGCACCTGTTTTTTTGTTGCGTTTCCGTGCACCGAAAAGGTGGCGAAGCCCCAGGTGGCTTTAGTGAAGAGGGCCTGCGTAAAAAAAAAAAAAAAAATTATAAAAACTATATATATGTAAAACTATACACAAATGTGGGCCCTGCAAAAACAACAAAAAAAGTGCAACCGAGAGAACTAGGCATTTATTTTTTTCTATTCTTTCGTCTTATATTCTTTTTTTTTGGGTCGTATACGGCCTTATACTTAAATTGATCTATATCCGATGTGAGCAAAGCAGCACGGCCGGGTGTGTAGAGAGGGAAAAAAAAGAAATAAGTGAAAACCAAAGAGAAAAAAAAGAAAAGAGAAGGCAACAAAAAAAAAAAAGGCAAAACAACAAATAAAAACCCCTTTGACTATACGTTTCGAAATAAAATTTATTAAGCATGGCGACAAGTGAAGGTATGAAAAGTGCATGTTTTTAAAACCAAAATTTCAACATAAAATTTTACAAACAAATTAAAAATCATAATTAATGTGCATGTAAGCAGCAACGAGCCTATGCAGAGCGCCTCAACGGAAAGATCTTTCGACGTTGGACGACAACTGTAAGTAGAACCGTTTGAATTTTATTTACTTTCATGCAGAAGAGCACGCGTACAAAAACAAAAAAAAAAAATAAATAAAACACCTGTTCATATGCGTCATATGTCTGCCTGCTGGCCATGTAAAGTCTAATTTCCGCATTATTATTATTTTTTTTTAAATCACCGTAATAACGTTATACTTGATTGCGGTCATTACTTACTTAAATTTATGGCCAATCTTTACAAAAAAAAAAAAAAAAAAGCGATGCAAGAATTTATAACACTTTAAATATCAACACTTTCTCTTACATCAAATTTTTTTCCTATTATATTACGATCCATTTCAATTATTAACCATCTCTTACAGCCAAGCCGTTGCTTTACTCACCTTGCTCAATTTATATTTACACTAGTATTTTAAGGCAGTCATATGTTTACCTATTCTGCTACTGGCTACGAATCCAGTGATAATTAGCTTTAGATTTCTATTATCGGTTAATGTACGGTCACTTTTTTTTGGAATTCCTTGAAAATTATGATTTTAGTTTTTAATAAAAAGTTTATAATGTTCGCTTAAATTCCGCCTAACATTGATTTCCGCTAGCCACAGCATGTAGAGGTTCAAAGGGGTCATTTGCCTAATTGTTTTTGGATATAAATGACCAAGGATGGGTGGGCCAATACTTCCTCAACACCATCAGGGGAATACCAGAGGTGTGTTCACTTGTGTTACGTGGTCTGCCAACCCGCGATCCTTTTGTTAGTCATATTCATGTATATCTTTACCGGTTTTTTTTTGGCTTCCCCACAGCACGCTTTAACTTTAAATAATAAGCTTAATGAAAGGCCGTATGATTGGAGAGACCTCGAACACCACCCACTAGCCGACGAGCCCGAGCCGGAACATATAGCGTGCGCTCTCCAACATACACACACCATCTCGCCTACTCTACTGGGATATGTCCTATACCCGTTACACTCGTTTCCTCCCTTCGAAGCTCGAATTTTCCGAATCCCCTTCTTACTATGATATGATACTTGAGCCCAATGTTCAGCTTCCTAGCTTCTACGGTTTGGGCTGTGGGCTGTTGAAGTAGTTTCCTTTTGCCCACATAATTCAGTCTGTGTGTCCTAGAGAATATTCAAAATACCGAGTATGCAGTTTTATTTATATTATTTTATTGATTTAGAAACCTAGTTTTAGGTCGAGTAACCAAACGAAATGTGAATTTTTCAAACAAACTTTACAGCTCGTTTTCCCCCCTTCGAAGCTCGAATTTTCCGAATCCCCTTCTTACTATGATATAATACTTGAACACAAATTTCAGTTTCCTAGCTTCTACGGTTTGGGCTGTGGGCTGTTGATGTAGTTTCCTTTTGCCTTTATAATTAAGTCTGTGTGTGCTAGAGAATATTCAAAATACCGAGTATGCAGTTTTATTTATATTATTTTATTGATTTAGAAACCTAGTTTTAGGTCAAGTAACCAATCAAAATTTGAATTTTTCAAACAAACTTTACAGCTCGTTTTCCTCCCTTTGTAGCTCGAATTTTCCGAATCCCCTTCTTAATGCACAGCTACACTATGATATGATACTTGAACACAAATTTCAGCTTCCTAGCTTCTACGGTTTGGGCTGTTGACGTAGTTTCCTTTTGCCCACATAATTCAGTCTGTGTGTCCTAGAGAAGATTCAAAATACCGAGTATGCAGTTTTATTTATATTATTTTATTGATTTAGAAACCTAGTTTTAGGTCGAGTAACCAATCGAAATGTGATTTTTTCAAACAAACTTTACAGCTCGTTTTCCCCCTTCGAAGCTCGAATTTTCCAAATCCCCTTCTTACTATGATATGATACTTGAGCCCAATGTTCAGCTTCCTAGCTTCTACGGTTTGGGCTGTGGGCTGTTGACGTAGTTTCCTTTTGCCCACATAATTCAGTCTGTGTGTCCTAGAGAAGATTCAAAATATAGAGTATGCAGTTTTATTTATATTATTTTATTGATTTAGAAACCTAGTTTTAGGTCGAGTAACCCATCGAAATGTGAATTTTTCAAACAAACTTTACAGCTCGTTTTCCCCCCTTCGAAGCTCGAATTTTCCGAATCCCCTTCTTACTATGATATGATACTTGAGCCCAATGTTCAGCTTCCTAGCTTCTACGGTTTGGGCTGTGGGCTGTTGACGTAGTTTCCTTTTGCCCACATAATTCAGTCTGTGTGTCCTAGAGAAGATTCAAAATATAGAGTATGCAGTTTTATTTATATTATTTTATTGATTTAGAAACCTAGTTTTAGGTCGAGTAACCAAACGAAATGTGAATTTTTCAAACAAACTTTACAGCTCGTTTTCCCCCCTTCGAAGCTCGAATTTTCCGAATCCCCTTCTTACTATGATATGATACTTGAGCCCAATGTAGCCTAGCTTCTACGGTTTGGGCTGTGGGCTGTTGATGTAGTTTCCTTTTGCCTTTATAATTAAGTCTGTGTGTGCTAGAGAATATTCAAAATACCGAGTATGCAGTTTTATTTATATTATTTTATTGATTTAGAAACCTAGTTTTAGGTCGAGTAACCAATCGAAATGTGAATTTTTCAAACAAACTTTACAGCTCGTTTCCTCCCTTCGAAGCTGGAATTTTCCGAATCCCCTTCTTACTATGATATGATACTTGAGCCCAATGTAGCCTAGCTTCTACGGTTTGGGCTGTGGGCTGTTGAAGTAGTTTCCTTTTGCCCACATAATTCAGTCTGTGTGTCCTAGAGAATATTCAAAATACCGAGTATGCAGTTTTATTTATATTATTTTATTGATTTAGAAACCTAGTTTTAGGTCAAGTAACCAATCAAAATTTGAATTTTTCAAACAAACTTTACAGCTCGTTTTCCTCCCTTTGTAGCTCGAATTTTCCGAATCCCCTTCTTAATGCACAGCTACACTATGATATGATACTTGAACACAAATTTCAGCTTCCTAGCTTCTACGGTTTGGGCTGTGGGCTATTGATGTAGTTTCCTTTTGCCCACATAATTCAGTCTGTGTGTCCTAGAGAATATTCAAAATACCGAGTATGCAGTGTTATTTATATTATTTTGTTGATTTAGAAACCTAGTTTTAGGTCGAGTAACCAATCGAAATGTGAATTTTTCAAACAAACTTTACAGCTCGTTTTCCCCCCTTCGAAGCTTGAATTTTCCGAATCCCCTTCTTACTATGATATAATACTTGAACACAAATTTCAGCTTCCTAGCTTCTAGCGGTTTGGGCTGTGGGCTGTTGAGGTAGTTTCCTTTTGCCTCCATAATTCAGTCTGTGTGTGCTAGATAATATTCAAAATACCGAGTATGCAGTATTATTTATATTATTTTATTGATTTAGAAACCTAGTTTTAGGTCGAGTAACCCATCGAAATGTGAATTTTTCAAACAAACTTTACAGCTCGTTTTTCCCCCTTCGAAGCTCGAATTTTCCGAATCCCCTTCTTACTATGATATGATACTTGAGCCCAATGTTCAGCTTCCTAGCTTCTACGGTTTGGGCTGTGGGCTGTTGACGTAGTTTCCTTTTGCCCACATAATTCAGTCTGTGTGTCCTAGAGAAGATTCAAAATACCGAGTATGCAGTTTTATTTATATTATTTTATTGATTTAGAAACCTAGTTTTAGGTCGAGTAACCAATCGAAATGTGAATTTTTCAAACAAACTTTACAGCTCGTTTTCCCCCCTTCGAAGCTCGAATTTTCCGAATCCCCTTCTTACTATGATATAATACTTGAACACAAATTTCAGCTTCCTAGCTTCTACGGTTTGGGCTGTGGGCTGTTGAGGTAGTTTCCTTTTGCCTCCATAATTCAGTCTGTGTGTGCTAGATAATATTCAAAATACCGAGTATGCAGTATTATTTATATTATTTTATTGATTTAGAAACCTAGTTTTAGGTCGAGTAACCCATCGAAATGTGAATTTTTCAAACAAACTTTACAGCTCGTTTTCCCCCCTTCGAAGCTCGAATTTTCCGAATCCCCTTCTTACTATGATATGATACTTGAGCCCAATGTTCAGCTTCCTAGCTTCTACGGTTTGGGCTGTGGGCTGTTGACGTAGTTTCCTTTTGCCCACATAATTCAGTCTGTGTGTCCTAGAGAAGATTCAAAATACCGAGTATGCAGTTTTATTTATATTATTTTATTGATTTAGAAACCTAGTTTTAGGTCGAGTAACCAATCGAAATGTGAATTTTTCAAACAAACTTTACAGCTCGTTTCCTCCCCTTCGAAGCTCGAATTTTCCGAATCCCCTTCTTACTATGATATAGATACTTGAGCCCAATGTTCAGCTTCCTAGCTTCTACGGTTTGGGCTGTGGGCTGTTGATGTAGTTTCCTTTTGCCTCCATAATTCAGTCTGTATGTGCTAGAGAATATTCAAAATACCGAGTATGCAGTTTTATTTATATTATTTTATTGATTTAGAAACCTAGTTTTAGGTCGAGTAACCAATCGAAATGTGAATTTTTCAAACAAACTTTACAGCTCGTTTTCCCCCCTTCGAAGCTCGAATTTTCCGAATCCCCTTCTTACTATGATATGATACTTGAGCCCAATGTTCAGCTTCCTAGCTTCTACGGTTTGGGCTGTGGGCTGTTGACGTAGTTTCCTTTTGCCCACATAATTCAGTCTGTGTGTCCTAGAGAAGATTCAAAATACGAGTATGCAGTTTTATTTATATTATTTTATTGATTTAGAAACCTAGTTTTAGGTCGAGTAACCCAATCGAAATGTGAATTTTTCAAACAAACTTTACAGCTCGTTTTCCCCCTTCGAAGCTCGAATTTTCCGAATCCCCTTCTTACTATGATATGATACTTGAGCCCAATGTTCAGCTTCCTAGCTTCTACGGTTTGGGCTGTGGGCTGTTGACGTAGTTTCCTTTTGCCCACATAATTCAGTCTGTGTGTCCTAGAGAATATTCAAAATATCGAGTATGCAGTTTTATTTATATTATTTTATTGATTTAGAAACCTAGTTTTAGGTCGAGTAACCAATCGAAATGTGAATTTTTCAAACAAACTTTACAGCTCGTTTTCCCCCCTTCGAAGCTCGAATTTTCCGAATCCCCTTCTTACTATGATATGATACTTGAGCCCAATGTTCAGCTTCCTAGCTTCTACGGTTTGGGCTGTGGGCTGTTGAGGTAGTTTCCTTTTGCCTCCATAATTCAGTCTGTGTGTGCTAGAGAATATTCAAAATACCGAGTATGCAGTATTATTTATATTATTTTATTGATTTAGAAACCTAGTTTTAGGTCGAGTAACCAATCGAAATGTGAATTTTTCAAACAAACTTTACAGCTCGTTTTCCCCCCTTCGAAGCTCGAATTTTCCGAATCCCCTTCTTACTATGATATGATACTTGAGCCCAATGTTCAGCTTCCTAGCTTCTACGGTTTGGGCTGTGGGCTGTTGACGTAGTTTCCTTTTGCCCACATAATTCAGTCTGTGTGTCCTAGAGAAGATTCAAAATACCGAGTATGCAGTATTATTTATATTATTTTATTGATTTAGAAACCTAGTTTTAGGTCGAGTAACCAATCGAAATGTGAATTTTTCAAACAAACTTTACAGCTCGTTTTCCCCCCTTCGAAGCTCGAATTTTCCGAATCCCCTTCTTACTATGATATAATACTTGAACACAAATTTCAGCTTCCTAGCTTCTACGGTTTGGGCTGTGGGCTGTTGAGGTAGTTTCCTTTTGCCTCCATAATTCAGTCTGTGTGTGCTAGATAATATTCAAAATACCGAGTATGCAGTATTATTTATATTATTTTATTGATTTAGAAACCTAGTTTTAGGTCGAGTAACCCATCGAAATGTGAATTTTTCAAACAAACTTTACAGCTCGTTTTCCCCCCTTCGAAGCTCGAATTTTCCGAATCCCCTTCTTACTATGATATGATACTTGAGCCCAATGTTCAGCTTCCTAGCTTCTACGGTTTGGGCTGTGGGCTGTTGACGTAGTTTCCTTTTGCCCACATAATTCAGTCTGTGTGTCCTAGAGAAGATTCAAAATACCGAGTATGCAGTTTTATTTATATTATTTTATTGATTTAGAAACCTAGTTTTAGGTCGAGTAACCAATCGAAATGTGAATTTTTCAAACAAACTTTACAGCTCGTTTTCCCCCCTTCGAAGCTCGAATTTTCCGAATCCCCTTCTTACTATGATATAATACTTGAACACAAATTTCAGCTTCCTAGCTTCTACGGTTTGGGCTGTGGGCTGTTGAGGTAGTTTCCTTTTGCCTCCATAATTCAGTCTGTGTGTGCTAGATAATATTCAAAATACCGAGTATGCAGTATTATTTATATTATTTTATTGATTTAGAAACCTAGTTTTAGGTCGAGTAACCCATCGAAATGTGAATTTTTCAAACAAACTTTACAGCTCGTTTTCCCCCCTTCGAAGCTCGAATTTTCCGAATCCCCTTCTTACTATGATATGATACTTGAGCCCAATGTTCAGCTTCCTAGCTTCTACGGTTTGGGCTGTGGGCTGTTGACGTAGTTTCCTTTTGCCCACATAATTCAGTCTGTGTGTCCTAGAGAATATTCAAAATACCGAGTATGCAGTTTTATTTATATTATTTTATTGATTTAGAAACCTAGTTTTAGGTCGAGTAACCAATCGAAATGTGAATTTTTCAAACAAACTTTACAGCTCGTTTTCCCCCCTTCGAAGCTCGAATTTTCCGAATCCCCTTCTTACTATGATATGATACTTGAAGCACAAATTTCAGCTTCCTAGCTTCTACGGTTTGGGCTGTGGGCTGTTGAGGTAGTTTCCTTTTGCCTCCATAATTCAGTCTGTGTGTGCTAGAGAATATTCAAAATACCGAGTATGCAGTTTTATTTATATTATTTTATTGATTTAGAAACCTAGTTTTAGGTCGAGTAACCAATCGAAATGTGAATTTTTCAAACAAACTTTACAGCTCGTTTTCCCCCTTCGAAGCTCGAATTTTCCGAATCCCCTTCTTACTATGATATGATACTTGAGCCCAATGTTCAGCTTCCTAGCTTCTACGGTTTGGGCTGTGGGCTGTTGACGTAGTTTCCTTTTGCCCACATAATTCAGTCTGTGTGTCCTAGAGAATATTCAAAATACCGAGTATGCAGTTTTATTTATATTATTTTATTGATTTAGAAACCTAGTTTTAGGTCGAGTAACCAATCGAAATGTGAATTTTTCAAACAAACTTTACAGCTCGTTTTCCCCCCTTCGAAGCTCGAATTTTCCGAATCCCCTTCTTACTATGATATGATACTTGAGCCCAATGTTCAGCTTCCTAGCTTCTACGGTTTGGGCTGTGGGCTGTTGACGTAGTTTCCTTTTGCCTCACATAATTCAGTCTGTGTGTCCTAGAGAATATTCAAAATACCGAGTATGCAGTTTTATTTATATTATTTTATTGATTTAGAAACCTAGTTTTAGGTCGAGTAACCAATCGAAATGTGAATTTTTCAAACAAACTTTACAGCTCGTTTTCCCCCCTTCGAAGCTCGAATTTTCCGAATCCCCTTCTTACTATGATATGATACTTGAGCCCAATGTTCAGCTTCCTAGCTTCTACGGTTTGGGCTGTGGGCTGTTGACGTAGTTTCCTTTTGCCCACATAATTCAGTCTGTGTGTCCTAGAGAAGATTCAAAATACCGAGTATGCAGTTTTATTTATATTATTTTATTGATTTAGAAACCTAGTTTTAGGTCGAGTAACCAATCGAAATGTGAATTTTTCAAACAAACTTTACAGCTCGTTTTCCCCCCTTCGAAGCTCGAATTTTCCGAATCCCCTTCTTACTATGATATGATACTTGAGCCCAAATGTTCAGCTTCCTAGCTTCTACGGTTTGGGCTGTGGGCTGTTGAGGTAGTTTCCTTTTGCCTCCATAATTCAGTCTGTGTGTGCCTAGAGAATATTCAAAATACCGAGTATGCAGTTTTATTTATATTATTTTATTGATTTAGAAACCTAGTTTTAGGTCGAGTAACCAATCGAAATGTGAATTTTTCAAACAAACTTTACAGCTCGTTTTCCCCCTTCGAAGCTCGAATTTTCCGAATCCCCTTCTTACTATGATATGATACTTGAGCCCAATGTTCAGCTTCCTAGCTTCTACGGTTTGGGCTGTGGGCTGTTGACGTAGTTTCCTTTTGCCCACATAATTCAGTCTGTGTGTCCTAGAGAAGATTCAAAATACCGAGTATGCAGTTTTATTTATATTATTTTATTGATTTAGAAACCTAGTTTTAGGTCGAGTAACCAATCGAAATGTGAATTTTTCAAACAAACTTTACAGCTCGTTTTCCCCCCTTCGAAGCTCGAATTTTCCGAATCCCCTTCTTACTATGATATGATACTTGAACACAAATTTCAGCTTCCTAGCTTCTACGGTTTGGGCTGTGGGCTGTTGAGGTAGTTTCCTTTTGCCTCCATAATTCAGTCTGTGTGTGCTAGAGAATATTCAAAATACCGAGTATGCAGTATTATTTATATTATTTTATTGATTTAGAAACCTAGTTTTAGGTCGAGTAACCAATCGAAATGTGAATTTTTCAAACAAACTTTACAGCTCGTTTTCCCCCCTTCGAAGCTCGAATTTTCCGAATCCCCTTCTTACTATGATATGATACTTGAGCCCAATGTTCAGCTTCCTAGCTTCTACGGTTTGGGCTGTGGGCTGTTGACGTAGTTTCCTTTTGCCCACATAATTCAGTCTGTGTGTCCTAGAGAAGATTCAAAATATCGAGTATGCAGTTTTATTTATATTATTTTATTGATTTAGAAACCTAGTTTTAGGTCGAGTAACCAATCGAAATGTGAATTTTTCAAACAAACTTTACAGCTCGTTTTCCCCCCTTCGAAGCTCGAATTTTCCGAATCCCCTTCTTACTATGATATGATACTTGAGCCCAATGTTCAGCTTCCTAGCTTCTACGGTTTGGGCTGTGGGCTGTTGAGGTAGTTTCCTTTTGCCTCCATAATTCAGTCTGTGTGTGCCTAGAGAATATTCAAAATACCGAGTATGCAGTATTATTTATATTATTTTATTGATTTAGAAACCTAGTTTTAGGTCGAGTAACCAATCGAAATGTGAATTTTTCAAACAAACTTTACAGCTCGTTTTCCCCCCTTCGAAGCTCGAATTTTCCGAATCCCCTTCTTACTATGATATGATACTTGAGCCCAATGTTCAGCTTCCTAGCTTCTACGGTTTGGGCTGTGGGCTGTTGACGTAGTTTCCTTTTGCCTCACATAATTCAGTCTGTGTGTCCTAGAGAATATTCAAAATACCGAGTATGCAGTATTATTTATATTATTTTATTGATTTAGAAACCTAGTTTTAGGTCGAGTAACCAATCGAAATGTGAATTTTTCAAACAAACTTTACAGCTCGTTTTCCCCCCTTCGAAGCTCGAATTTTCCGAATCCCCTTCTTACTATGATATGATACTTGAGCCCAATGTTCAGCTTCCTAGCTTCTACGGTTTGGGCTGTGGGCTGTTGAGGTAGTTTCCTTTTGCCTCCATAATTCAGTCTGTGTGTCCTAGAGAATATTCAAAATACCGAGTATGCAGTTTTATTTATATTATTTTATTGATTTAGAAACCTAGTTTTAGGTCGAGTAACCCATCGAAATGTGAATTTTTCAAACAAACTTTACAGCTCGTTTTCCCCCTTCGAAGCTCGAATTTTCCGAATCCCCTTCTTACTATGATATGATACTTGAGCCCAATGTTCAGCTTCCTAGCTTCTACGGTTTGGGCTGTGGGCTGTTGACGTAGTTTCCTTTTGCCCACATAATTCAGTCTGTGTGTCCTAGAGAAGATTCAAAATACCGAGTATGCAGTTTTATTTATATTATTTTATTGATTTAGAAACCTAGTTTTAGGTCGAGTAACCAATCGAAATGTGAATTTTTCAAACAAACTTTACAGCTCGTTTTCCCCCCTTCGAAGCTCGAATTTTCCGAATCCCCTTCTTACTATGATATGATACTTGAGCCCAATGTTCAGCTTCCTAGCTTCTACGGTTTGGGCTGTGGGCTGTTGACGTAGTTTCCTTTTGCCCACATAATTCAGTCTGTGTGTCCTAGAGAATATTCAAAATACCGAGTATGCAGTTTTATTTATATTATTTTATTGATTTAGAAACCTAGTTTTAGGTCGAGTAACCAATCGAAATGTGAATTTTTCAAACAAACTTTACAGCTCGTTTTCCCCCCTTCGAAGCTCGAATTTTCCGAATCCCCTTCTTACTATGATATGATACTTGAGCCCAATGTTCAGCTTCCTAGCTTCTACGGTTTGGGCTGTGGGCTGTTGACGTAGTTTCCTTTTGCCTCACATAATTCAGTCTGTGTGTGCTAGAGAATATTCAAAATACCGAGTATGCAGTTTTATTTATATTATTTTATTGATTTAGAAACCTAGTTTTAGGTCGAGTAACCAATCGAAATGTGAATTTTTCAAACAAACTTTACAGCTCGTTTCCTCCCCTTCGAAGCTCGAATTTTCCGAATCCCCTTCTTACTATGATATGATACTTGAGCCCAATGTTCAGCTTCCTAGCTTCTACGGTTTGGGCTGTGGGCTGTTGACGTAGTTTCCTTTTGCCCACATAATTCAGTCTGTGTGTCCTAGAGAATATTCAAAATACCGAGTATGCAGTTTTATTTATATTATTTTATTGATTTAGAAACCTAGTTTTAGGTCGAGTAACCAATCGAAATGTGAATTTTTCAAACAAACTTTACAGCTCGTTTTCCCCCCTTCGAAGCTCGAATTTTCCGAATCCCCTTCTTACTATGATATGATACTTGAGCCCAATGTTCAGCTTCCTAGCTTCTACGGTTTGGGCTGTGGGCTGTTGATGTAGTTTCCTTTTGCCTCCATAATTCAGTCTGTGTGTGCCTAGAGAATATTCAAAATACCGAGTATGCAGTTTTATTTATATTATTTTATTGATTTAGAAACCTAGTTTTAGGTCGAGTAACCAATCGAAATGTGAATTTTTCAAACAAACTTTACAGCTCGTTTTCCCCCCTTCGAAGCTCGAATTTTCCGAATCCCCTTCTTACTATGATATGATACTTGAAGCACAAATGTTCAGCTTCCTAGCTTCTACGGTTTGGGCTGTGGGCTGTTGACGTAGTTTCCTTTTGCCCACATAATTCAGTCTGTGTGTCCTAGAGAATATTCAAAATACCGAGTATGCAGTTTTATTTATATTATTTTATTGATTTAGAAACCTAGTTTTAGGTCGAGTAACCAATCGAAATGTGAATTTTTCAAACAAACTTTACAGCTCGTTTTCCCCCCTTCGAAGCTCGAATTTTCCGAATCCCCTTCTTACTATGATATGATACTTGAGCCCAATGTTCAGCTTCCTAGCTTCTACGGTTTGGGCTGTGGGCTGTTGAGGTAGTTTCCTTTTGCCTCACATAATTCAGTCTGTGTGTGCCTAGAGAATATTCAAAATACCGAGTATGCAGTTTTATTTATATTATTTTATTGATTTAGAAACCTAGTTTTAGGTCGAGTAACCAATCGAAATGTGAATTTTTCAAACAAACTTTACAGCTCGTTTTCCCCCCTTCGAAGCTCGAATTTTCCGAATCCCCTTCTTACTATGATATGATACTTGAGCCCAATGTTCAGCTTCCTAGCTTCTACGGTTTGGGCTGTGGGCTGTTGAGGTAGTTTCCTTTTGCCCACATAATTCAGTCTGTGTGTCCTAGAGAATATTCAAAATACCGAGTATGCAGTTTTATTTATATTATTTTATTGATTTAGAAACCTAGTTTTAGGTCGAGTAACCAATCGAAATGTGAATTTTTCAAACAAACTTTACAGCTCGTTTTCCCCCCTTCGAAGCTCGAATTTTCCGAATCCCCTTCTTACTATGATATGATACTTGAGCCCAATGTTCAGCTTCCTAGCTTCTACGGTTTGGGCTGTGGGCTGTTGACGTAGTTTCCTTTTGCCCACATAATTCAGTCTGTGTGTCCTAGAGAATATTCAAAATACCGAGTATGCAGTTTTATTTATATTATTTTATTGATTTAGAAACCTAGTTTTAGGTCGAGTAACCAATCGAAATGTGAATTTTTCAAACAAACTTTACAGCTCGTTTTCCCCCCTTCGAAGCTCGAATTTTCCGAATCCCCTTCTTACTATGATATGATACTTGAGCCCAATGTTCAGCTTCCTAGCTTCTACGGTTTGGGCTGTGGGCTGTTGACGTAGTTTCCTTTTGCCCACATAATTCAGTCTGTGTGTCCTAGAGAAGATTCAAAATACCGAGTATGCAGTTTTATTTATATTATTTTATTGATTTAGAAACCTAGTTTTAGGTCGAGTAACCAATCGAAATGTGAATTTTTCAAACAAACTTTACAGCTCGTTTTCCCCCCTTCGAAGCTCGAATTTTCCGAATCCCCTTCTTACTATGATATGATACTTGAGCCACAATGTTCAGCTTCCTAGCTTCTACGGTTTGGGCTGTGGGCTGTTGAGGTAGTTTCCTTTTGCCTCCATAATTCAGTCTGTGTGTGCTAGAGAATATTCAAAATACCGAGTATGCAGTTTTATTTATATTATTTTATTGATTTAGAAACCTAGTTTTAGGTCGAGTAACCAATCGAAATGTGAATTTTTCAAACAAACTTTACAGCTCGTTTTCCCCCCTTCGAAGCTCGAATTTTCCGAATCCCCTTCTTACTATGATATGATACTTGAGCCCAATGTTCAGCTTCCTAGCTTCTACGGTTTGGGCTGTGGGCTGTTGAGGTAGTTTCCTTTTGCCTCACATAATTCAGTCTGTGTGTGCTAGAGAATATTCAAAATACCGAGTATGCAGTTTTATTTATATTATTTTATTGATTTAGAAACCTAGTTTTAGGTCGAGTAACCAATCGAAATGTGAATTTTTCAAACAAACTTTACAGCTCGTTTTCCCCCCTTCGAAGCTCGAATTTTCCGAATCCCCTTCTTACTATGATATGATACTTGAGCCCAATGTTCAGCTTCCTAGCTTCTACGGTTTGGGCTGTGGGCTGTTGATGTAGTTTCCTTTTGCCTCCATAATTCAGTCTGTGTGTGCTAGAGAATATTCAAAATACCGAGTATGCAGTTTTATTTATATTATTTTATTGATTTAGAAACCTAGTTTTAGGTCGAGTAACCAATCGAAATGTGAATTTTTCAAACAAACTTTACAGCTCGTTTTCCCCCCTTCGAAGCTCGAATTTTCCGAATCCCCTTCTTACTATGATATGATACTTGAGCCCAATGTTCAGCTTCCTAGCTTCTACGGTTTGGGCTGTGGGCTGTTGACGTAGTTTCCTTTTGCCCACATAATTCAGTCTGTGTGTCCTAGAGAAGATTCAAATATACGAGTATGCAGTTTTATTTATATTATTTTATTGATTTAGAAACCTAGTTTTAGGTCGAGTAACCAATCGAAATGTGAATTTTTCAAACAAACTTTACAGCTCGTTTTCCTCCCTTCGAAGCTCGAATTTTCCGAATCCCCTTCTTACTATGATATGATACTTGAGCCCAATGTTCAGCTTCCTAGCTTCTACGGTTTGGGCTGTGGGCTGTTGACGTAGTTTCCTTTTGCCTCACATAATTCAGTCTGTGTGTCCTAGAGAATATTCAAAATACCGAGTATGCAGTTTTATTTATATTATTTTATTGATTTAGAAACCTAGTTTTAGGTCGAGTAACCAATCGAAATGTGAATTTTTCAAACAAACTTTACAGCTCGTTTTCCCCCCTTCGAAGCTCGAATTTTCCGAATCCCCTTCTTACTATGATATGATACTTGAGCCCAATGTTCAGCTTCCTAGCTTCTACGGTTTGGGCTGTGGGCTGTTGAGGTAGTTTCCTTTTGCCTCACATAATTCAGTCTGTGTGTGCTAGAGAATATTCAAAATACCGAGTATGCAGTTTTATTTATATTATTTTATTGATTTAGAAACCTAGTTTTAGGTCGAGTAACCAATCGAAATGTGAATTTTTCAAACAAACTTTACAGCTCGTTTTCCCCCCTTCGAAGCTCGAATTTTCCGAATCCCCTTCTTACTATGATATGATACTTGAGCCCAATGTTCAGCTTCCTAGCTTCTACGGTTTGGGCTGTGGGCTGTTGACGTAGTTTCCTTTTGCCCACATAATTCAGTCTGTGTGTCCTAGAGAATATTCAAAATACCGAGTATGCAGTTTTATTTATATTATTTTATTGATTTAGAAACCTAGTTTTAGGTCGAGTAACCAATCGAAATGTGAATTTTTCAAACAAACTTTACAGCTCGTTTTCCCCCCTTCGAAGCTCGAATTTTCCGAATCCCCTTCTTACTATGATATGATACTTGAGCCCAATGTTCAGCTTCCTAGCTTCTACGGTTTGGGCTGTGGGCTGTTGATGTAGTTTCCTTTTGCCTCCATAATTCAGTCTGTGTGTGCTAGAGAATATTCAAAATACCGAGTATGCAGTTTATTTATATTATTTTATTGATTTAGAAACCTAGTTTTAGGTCGAGTAACCAATCGAAATGTGAATTTTTCAAACAAACTTTACAGCTCGTTTTCCCCCTTCGAAGCTCGAATTTTCCGAATCCCCTTCTTACTATGATATGATACTTGAGCCCAATGTTCAGCTTCCTAGCTTCTACGGTTTGGGCTGTGGGCTGTTGAGGTAGTTTCCTTTTGCCTCCATAATTCAGTCTGTGTGTGCCTAGAGAATATTCAAAATACCGAGTATGCAGTTTTATTTATATTATTTTATTGATTTAGAAACCTAGTTTTAGGTCGAGTAACCAATCGAAATGTGAATTTTTCAAACAAACTTTACAGCTCGTTTTCCCCCCTTCGAAGCTCGAATTTTCCGAATCCCCTTCTTACTATGATATGATACTTGAGCCCAATGTTCAGCTTCCTAGCTTCTACGGTTTGGGCTGTGGGCTGTTGATGTAGTTTCCTTTTGCCCACATAATTCAGTCTGTGTGTCCTAGAGAATATTCAAAATACCGAGTATGCAGTTTTATTTATATTATTTTATTGATTTAGAAACCTAGTTTTAGGTCGAGTAACCAATCGAAATGTGAATTTTTCAAACAAACTTTACAGCTCGTTTTCCCCCCTTCGAAGCTCGAATTTTCCGAATCCCCTTCTTACTATGATATGATACTTGAGCCCAATGTTCAGCTTCCTAGCTTCTACGGTTTGGGCTGTGGGCTGTTGACGTAGTTTCCTTTTGCCCACATAATTCAGTCTGTGTGTCCTAGAGAATATTCAAAATACCGAGTATGCAGTTTTATTTATATTATTTTATTGATTTAGAAACCTAGTTTTAGGTCGAGTAACCAATCGAAATGTGAATTTTTCAAACAAACTTTACAGCTCGTTTTCCCCCCTTCGAAGCTCGAATTTTCCGAATCCCCTTCTTACTATGATATGATACTTGAGCCCAATGTTCAGCTTCCTAGCTTCTACGGTTTGGGCTGTGGGCTGTTGATGTAGTTTCCTTTTGCCCACATAATTCAGTCTGTGTGTCCTAGAGAATATTCAAAATACCGAGTATGCAGTTTATTTATATTATTTTATTGATTTAGAAACCTAGTTTTAGGTCGAGTAACCAATCGAAATGTGAATTTTTCAAACAAACTTTACAGCTCGTTTTCCCCCCTTCGAAGCTCGAATTTTCCGAATCCCCTTCTTACTATGATATGATACTTGAGCCCAATGTTCAGCTTCCTAGCTTCTACGGTTTGGGCTGTGGGCTGTTGACGTAGTTTCCTTTTGCCCACATAATTCAGTCTGTGTGTCCTAGAGAATATTCAAAATACCGAGTATGCAGTTTTATTTATATTATTTTATTGATTTAGAAACCTAGTTTTAGGTCGAGTAACCAATCGAAATGTGAATTTTTCAAACAAACTTTACAGCTCGTTTTCCCCCCTTCGAAGCTCGAATTTTCCGAATCCCCTTCTTACTATGATATGATACTTGAGCCCAATGTTCAGCTTCCTAGCTTCTACGGTTTGGGCTGTGGGCTGTTGACGTAGTTTCCTTTTGCCCACATAATTCAGTCTGTGTGTCCTAGAGAATATTCAAAATACCGAGTATGCAGTTTTATTTATATTATTTTATTGATTTAGAAACCTAGTTTTAGGTCGAGTAACCAATCGAAATGTGAATTTTTCAAACAAACTTTACAGCTCGTTTTCCCCCCTTCGAAGCTCGAATTTTCCGAATCCCCTTCTTACTATGATATGATACTTGAAGCACAATGTTCAGCTTCCTAGCTTCTACGGTTTGGGCTGTGGGCTGTTGATGTAGTTTCCTTTTGCCTCACATAATTCAGTCTGTGTGTGCTAGAGAATATTCAAAATACCGAGTATGCAGTTTATTTATATTATTTTATTGATTTAGAAACCTAGTTTTAGGTCGAGTAACCAATCGAAATGTGAATTTTTCAAACAAACTTTACAGCTCGTTTTCCCCCCTTCGAAGCTCGAATTTTCCGAATCCCCTTCTTACTATGATATGATACTTGAGCCCAATGTTCAGCTTCCTAGCTTCTACGGTTTGGGCTGTGGGCTGTTGACGTAGTTTCCTTTTGCCCACATAATTCAGTCTGTGTGTCCTAGAGAATATTCAAAATACCGAGTATGCAGTTTTATTTATATTATTTTATTGATTTAGAAACCTAGTTTTAGGTCGAGTAACCAATCGAAATGTGAATTTTTCAAACAAACTTTACAGCTCGTTTTCCCCCCTTCGAAGCTCGAATTTTCCGAATCCCCTTCTTACTATGATATGATACTTGAGCCCAAATGTTCAGCTTCCTAGCTTCTACGGTTTGGGCTGTGGGCTGTTGACGTAGTTTCCTTTTGCCTCACATAATTCAGTCTGTGTGTCCTAGAGAATATTCAAAATACCGAGTATGCAGTTTTATTTATATTATTTTATTGATTTAGAAACCTAGTTTTAGGTCGAGTAACCAATCGAAATGTGAATTTTTCAAACAAACTTTACAGCTCGTTTTCCCCCCTTCGAAGCTCGAATTTTCCGAATCCCCTTCTTACTATGATATGATACTTGAGCCCAATGTTCAGCTTCCTAGCTTCTACGGTTTGGGCTGTGGGCTGTTGAGGTAGTTTCCTTTTGCCTCACATAATTCAGTCTGTGTGTGCTAGAGAATATTCAAAATACCGAGTATGCAGTTTTATTTATATTATTTTATTGATTTAGAAACCTAGTTTTAGGTCGAGTAACCAATCGAAATGTGAATTTTTCAAACAAACTTTACAGCTCGTTTTCCCCCCTTCGAAGCTCGAATTTTCCGAATCCCCTTCTTACTATGATATGATACTTGAGCCCAATGTTCAGCTTCCTAGCTTCTACGGTTTGGGCTGTGGGCTGTTGATGTAGTTTCCTTTTGCCCACATAATTCAGTCTGTGTGTCCTAGAGAATATTCAAAATACCGAGTATGCAGTTTTATTTATATTATTTTATTGATTTAGAAACCTAGTTTTAGGTCGAGTAACCAATCGAAATGTGAATTTTTCAAACAAACTTTACAGCTCGTTTCCCTCCCTTCGAAGCTCGAATTTTCCGAATCCCCTTCTTACTATGATATGATACTTGAGCCCAATGTTCAGCTTCCTAGCTTCTACGGTTTGGGCTGTGGGCTGTTGATGTAGTTTCCTTTTGCCCACATAATTCAGTCTGTGTGTCCTAGAGAATATTCAAAATACCGAGTATGCAGTTTTATTTATATTATTTTATTGATTTAGAAACCTAGTTTTAGGTCGAGTAACCAATCGAAAATGTGAATTTTTCAAACAAACTTTACAGCTCGTTTTCCTCCCTTCGAAGCTCGAATTTTCCGAATCCCCTTCTTACTATGATATGATACTTGAACCCAATGTTCAGCTTCCTAGCTTCTACGGTTTGGGCTGTGGGCTGTTGACGTAGTTTCCTTTTGCCCACATAATTCAGTCTGTGTGTCCTAGAGAATATTCAAAATACCGAGTATGCAGTTTTATTTATATTATTTTATTGATTTAGAAACCTAGTTTTAGGTCGAGTAACCAATCGAAATGTGAATTTTTCAAACAAACTTTACAGCTCGTTTTCCCCCCTTCGAAGCTCGAATTTTCCGAATCCCCTTCTTACTATGATATGATACTTGAGCCCAATGTTCAGCTTCCTAGCTTCTACGGTTTGGGCTGTGGGCTGTTGATGTAGTTTCCTTTTGCCCACATAATTCAGTCTGTGTGTCCTAGAGAATATTCAAAATACCGAGTATGCAGTTTTATTTATATTATTTTATTGATTTAGAAACCTAGTTTTAGGTCGAGTAACCAATCGAAATGTGAATTTTTCAAACAAACTTTACAGCTCGTTTTCCTCCCCTTCGAAGCTCGAATTTTCCGAATCCCCTTCTTACTATGATATGATACTTGAGCCCAATGTTCAGCTTCCTAGCTTCTACGGTTTGGGCTGTGGGCTGTTGAGGTAGTTTCCTTTTGCCTCACATAATTCAGTCTGTGTGTGCCTAGAGAATATTCAAAATACCGAGTATGCAGTTTTATTTATATTATTTTATTGATTTAGAAACCTAGTTTTAGGTCGAGTAACCAATCGAAATGTGAATTTTTCAAACAAACTTTACAGCTCGTTTTCCCCCCTTCGAAGCTCGAATTTTCCGAATCCCCTTCTTACTATGATATGATACTTGAGCCCAATGTTCAGCTTCCTAGCTTCTACGGTTTGGGCTGTGGGCTGTTGATGTAGTTTCCTTTTGCCCACATAATTCAGTCTGTGTGTCCTAGAGAATATTCAAAATACCGAGTATGCAGTTTATTTATATTATTTTATTGATTTAGAAACCTAGTTTTAGGTCGAGTAACCAATCGAAATGTGAATTTTTCAAACAAACTTTACAGCTCGTTTTCCTCCCTTCGAAGCTCGAATTTTCCGAATCCCCTTCTTACTATGATATGATACTTGAACACAAATTTCAGCTTCCTAGCTTCTACGGTTTGGGCTGTGGGCTGTTGACGTAGTTTCCTTTTGCCCACATAATTCAGTCTGTGTGTGCCTAGAGAATATTCAAAATACCGAGTATGCAGTTTATTTATATTATTTTATTGATTTAGAAACCTAGTTTTAGGTCGAGTAACCAATCGAAATGTGAATTTTTCAAACAAACTTTACAGCTCGTTTTCCTCCCTTCGAAGCTCGAATTTTCCGAATCCCCTTCTTACTATGATATGATACTTGAGCCCAATGTTCAGCTTCCTAGCTTCTACGGTTTGGGCTGTGGGCTGTTGATGTAGTTTCCTTTTGCCCACATAATTCAGTCTGTGTGTCCTAGAGAATATTCAAAATACCGAGTATGCAGTTTTATTTATATTATTTTATTGATTTAGAAACCTAGTTTTAGGTCGAGTAACCAATCGAAATGTGAATTTTTCAAACAAACTTTACAGCTCGTTTTCCTCCCTTCGAAGCTCGAATTTTCCGAATCCCCTTCTTACTATGATATGATACTTGAAGCCCAATTTCAGCTTCCTAGCTTCTACGGTTTGGGCTGTGGGCTGTTGATGTAGTTTCCTTTTGCCTCCATAATTCAGTCTGTGTGTGCTAGAGAATATTCAAAATACCGAGTATGCAGTTTTATTTATATTATTTTATTGATTTAGAAACCTAGTTTTAGGTCGAGTAACCAATCGAAATGTGAATTTTTCAAACAAACTTTACAGCTCGTTTTCCCCCCTTCGAAGCTCGAATTTTCCGAATCCCCTTCTTACTATGATATGATACTTGAGCCCAATGTTCAGCTTCCTAGCTTCTACGGTTTGGGCTGTGGGCTGTTGAGGTAGTTTCCTTTTGCCTCACATAATTCAGTCTGTGTGTCCTAGAGAATATTCAAAATACCGAGTATGCAGTTTTATTTATATTATTTTATTGATTTAGAAACCTAGTTTTAGGTCGAGTAACCAATCGAAATGTGAATTTTTCAAACAAACTTTACAGCTCGTTTTCCTCCCTTCGAAGCTCGAATTTTCCGAATCCCCTTCTTACTATGATATGATACTTGAGCACAATGTTCAGCTTCCTAGCTTCTACGGTTTGGGCTGTGGGCTGTTGACGTAGTTTCCTTTTGCCCACATAATTCAGTCTGTGTGTCCTAGAGAATATTCAAAATACCGAGTATGCAGTTTTATTTATATTATTTTATTGATTTAGAAACCTAGTTTTAGGTCGAGTAACCAATCGAAATGTGAATTTTTCAAACAAACTTTACAGCTCGTTTTCCCCCCTTCGAAGCTCGAATTTTCCGAATCCCCTTCTTACTATGATATGATACTTGAGCCCAATGTTCAGCTTCCTAGCTTCTACGGTTTGGGCTGTGGGCTGTTGATGTAGTTTCCTTTTGCCCACATAATTCAGTCTGTGTGTCCTAGAGAATATTCAAAATACCGAGTATGCAGTTTATTTATATTATTTTATTGATTTAGAAACCTAGTTTTAGGTCGAGTAACCAATCGAAATGTGAATTTTTCAAACAAACTTTACAGCTCGTTTTCCTCCCTTCGAAGCTCGAATTTTCCGAATCCCCTTCTTACTATGATATGATACTTGAGCCCAATGTTCAGCTTCCTAGCTTCTACGGTTTGGGCTGTGGGCTGTTGAGGTAGTTTCCTTTTGCCTCACATAATTCAGTCTGTGTGTGCCTAGAGAATATTCAAAATACCGAGTATGCAGTTTTATTTATATTATTTTATTGATTTAGAAACCTAGTTTTAGGTCGAGTAACCAATCGAAATGTGAATTTTTCAAACAAACTTTACAGCTCGTTTTCCCCCCTTCGAAGCTCGAATTTTCCGAATCCCCTTCTTACTATGATATGATACTTGAGCCCAATGTTCAGCTTCCTAGCTTCTACGGTTTGGGCTGTGGGCTGTTGATGTAGTTTCCTTTTGCCTCCATAATTCAGTCTGTGTGTCCTAGAGAATATTCAAAATACCGAGTATGCAGTTTTATTTATATTATTTTATTGATTTAGAAACCTAGTTTTAGGTCGAGTAACCAATCGAAATGTGAATTTTTCAAACAAACTTTACAGCTCGTTTTCCCCCCTTCGAAGCTCGAATTTTCCGAATCCCCTTCTTACTATGATATGATACTTGAGCCCAATGTTCAGCTTCCTAGCTTCTACGGTTTGGGCTGTGGGCTGTTGACGTAGTTTCCTTTTGCCCACATAATTCAGTCTGTGTGTCCTAGAGAATATTCAAAATACCGAGTATGCAGTTTTATTTATATTATTTTATTGATTTAGAAACCTAGTTTTAGGTCGAGTAACCAATCGAAATGTGAATTTTTCAAACAAACTTTACAGCTCGTTTTCCCCCCTTCGAAGCTCGAATTTTCCGAATCCCCTTCTTACTATGATATGATACTTGAAGCACAATGTTCAGCTTCCTAGCTTCTACGGTTTGGGCTGTGGGCTGTTGAGGTAGTTTCCTTTTGCCCACATAATTCAGTCTGTGTGTGCCTAGAGAATATTCAAAATACCGAGTATGCAGTATTATTTATATTATTTTATTGATTTAGAAACCTAGTTTTAGGTCGAGTAACCAATCGAAATGTGAATTTTTCAAACAAACTTTACAGCTCGTTTTCCCCCCTTCGAAGCTCGAATTTTCCGAATCCCCTTCTTACTATGATATGATACTTGAGCCCAATGTTCAGCTTCCTAGCTTCTACGGTTTGGGCTGTGGGCTGTTGAGGTAGTTTCCTTTTGCCTCCATAATTCAGTCTGTGTGTGCCTAGAGAATATTCAAAATACCGAGTATGCAGTTTTATTTATATTATTTTATTGATTTAGAAACCTAGTTTTAGGTCGAGTAACCAATCGAAATGTGAATTTTTCAAACAAACTTTACAGCTCGTTTTCCCCCCTTCGAAGCTCGAATTTTCCGAATCCCCTTCTTACTATGATATGATACTTGAGCCCAATGTTCAGCTTCCTAGCTTCTACGGTTTGGGCTGTGGGCTGTTGATGTAGTTTCCTTTTGCCCACATAATTCAGTCTGTGTGTCCTAGAGAATATTCAAAATACCGAGTATGCAGTTTTATTTATATTATTTTATTGATTTAGAAACCTAGTTTTAGGTCGAGTAACCAATCGAAATGTGAATTTTTCAAACAAACTTTACAGCTCGTTTTCCCCCCTTCGAAGCTCGAATTTTCCGAATCCCCTTCTTACTATGATATGATACTTGAGCCCAATGTTCAGCTTCCTAGCTTCTACGGTTTGGGCTGTGGGCTGTTGACGTAGTTTCCTTTTGCCCACATAATTCAGTCTGTGTGTGCCTAGAGAATATTCAAAATACCGAGTATGCAGTTTTATTTATATTATTTTATTGATTTAGAAACCTAGTTTTAGGTCGAGTAACCAATCGAAATGTGAATTTTTCAAACAAACTTTACAGCTCGTTTTCCCCCCTTCGAAGCTCGAATTTTCCGAATCCCCTTCTTACTATGATATGATACTTGAGCCCAATGTTCAGCTTCCTAGCTTCTACGGTTTGGGCTGTGGGCTGTTGATGTAGTTTCCTTTTGCCTCCATAATTCAGTCTGTGTGTGCCTAGAGAATATTCAAAATACCGAGTATGCAGTTTTATTTATATTATTTTATTGATTTAGAAACCTAGTTTTAGGTCGAGTAACCAATCGAAATGTGAATTTTTCAAACAAACTTTACAGCTCGTTTTCCCCCCTTCGAAGCTCGAATTTTCCGAATCCCCTTCTTACTATGATATGATACTTGAGCCCAATGTTCAGCTTCCTAGCTTCTACGGTTTGGGCTGTGGGCTGTTGATGTAGTTTCCTTTTGCCTCACATAATTCAGTCTGTGTGTGCCTAGAGAATATTCAAAATACCGAGTATGCAGTATTATTTATATTATTTTATTGATTTAGAAACCTAGTTTTAGGTCGAGTAACCAATCGAAATGTGAATTTTTCAAACAAACTTTACAGCTCGTTTTCCTCCCTTCGAAGCTCGAATTTTCCGAATCCCCTTCTTACTATGATATGATACTTGAAGCCCAATGTTCAGCTTCCTAGCTTCTACGGTTTGGGCTGTGGGCTGTTGAGTAGTTTCCTTTTGCCCACATAATTCAGTCTGTGTGTCCTAGAGAATATTCAAAATACCGAGTATGCAGTTTTATTTATATTATTTTATTGATTTAGAAACCTAGTTTTAGGTCGAGTAACCAATCGAAATGTGAATTTTTCAAACAAACTTTACAGCTCGTTTTCCTCCCTTCGAAGCTCGAATTTTCCGAATCCCCTTCTTACTATGATATGATACTTGAGCCCAATGTTCAGCTTCCTAGCTTCTACGGTTTGGGCTGTGGGCTGTTGAGGTAGTTTCCTTTTGCCTCCATAATTCAGTCTGTGTGTGCCTAGAGAATATTCAAAATACCGAGTATGCAGTTTTATTTATATTATTTTATTGATTTAGAAACCTAGTTTTAGGTCGAGTAACCAATCGAAATGTGAATTTTTCAAACAAACTTTACAGCTCGTTTTCCCCCCTTCGAAGCTCGAATTTTCCGAATCCCCTTCTTACTATGATATGATACTTGAGCCCAATGTTCAGCTTCCTAGCTTCTACGGTTTGGGCTGTGGGCTGTTGATGTAGTTTCCTTTTGCCTCACATAATTCAGTCTGTGTGTCCTAGAGAATATTCAAAATACCGAGTATGCAGTTTTATTTATATTATTTTATTGATTTAGAAACCTAGTTTTAGGTCGAGTAACCAATCGAAATGTGAATTTTTCAAACAAACTTTACAGCTCGTTTTCCCCCCTTCGAAGCTCGAATTTTCCGAATCCCCTTCTTACTATGATATGATACTTGAGCCCAATGTTCAGCTTCCTAGCTTCTACGGTTTGGGCTGTGGGCTGTTTGCCCACATAATTCAGTCTGTGTGTGCTAGAGAATATTCAAAATACCGAGTATGCAGTTTTATTTATATTATTTTATTGATTTAGAAACCTAGTTTTAGGTCGAGTAACCAATCGAAATGTGAATTTTTCAAACAAACTTTACAGCTCGTTTTCCCCCCTTCGAAGCTCGAATTTTCCGAATCCCCTTCTTACTATGATATGATACTTGAGCCCAATGTTCAGCTTCCTAGCTTCTACGGTTTGGGCTGTGGGCTGTTGATGTAGTTTCCTTTTGCCTCACATAATTCAGTCTGTGTGTGCTAGAGAATATTCAAAATACCGAGTATGCAGTATTATTTATATTATTTTATTGATTTAGAAACCTAGTTTTAGGTCGAGTAACCAATCGAAATGTGAATTTTTCAAACAAACTTTACAGCTCGTTTCCCCCCTTCGAAGCTCGAATTTTCCGAATCCCCTTCTTACTATGATATGATACTTGAGCCCAATGTTCAGCTTCCTAGCTTCTACGGTTTGGGCTGTGGGCTGTTGAGGTAGTTTCCTTTTGCCCACATAATTCAGTCTGTGTGTCCTAGAGAATATTCAAAATACCGAGTATGCAGTTTTATTTATATTATTTTATTGATTTAGAAACCTAGTTTTAGGTCGAGTAACCAATCGAAATGTGAATTTTTCAAACAAACTTTACAGCTCGTTTTCCCCCCTTCGAAGCTCGAATTTTCCGAATCCCCTTCTTACTATGATATGATACTTGAGCCCAATGTTCAGCTTCCTAGCTTCTACGGTTTGGGCTGTGGGCTGTTGATGTAGTTTCCTTTTGCCTCCATAATTCAGTCTGTGTGTGCTAGAGAATATTCAAAATACCGAGTATGCAGTTTTATTTATATTATTTTATTGATTTAGAAACCTAGTTTTAGGTCGAGTAACCAATCGAAATGTGAATTTTTCAAACAAACTTTACAGCTCGTTTTCCTCCCTTCGAAGCTCGAATTTTCCGAATCCCCTTCTTACTATGATATGATACTTGAGCCCAATGTTCAGCTTCCTAGCTTCTACGGTTTGGGCTGTGGGCTGTTGATGTAGTTTCCTTTTGCCTCCATAATTCAGTCTGTGTGTGCCTAGAGAATATTCAAAATACCGAGTATGCAGTTTTATTTATATTATTTTATTGATTTAGAAACCTAGTTTTAGGTCGAGTAACCAATCGAAATGTGAATTTTTCAAACAAACTTTACAGCTCGTTTTCCTCCCTTCGAAGCTCGAATTTTCCGAATCCCCTTCTTACTATGATATGATACTTGAACACAAATTTCAGCTTCCTAGCTTCTACGGTTTGGGCTGTGGGCTGTTGATGTAGTTTCCTTTTGCCTCACATAATTCAGTCTGTGTGTGCTAGAGAATATTCAAAATACCGAGTATGCAGTTTATTTATATTATTTTATTGATTTAGAAACCTAGTTTTAGGTCGAGTAACCAATCGAAATGTGAATTTTTCAAACAAACTTTACAGCTCGTTTCCTCCCTTCGAAGCTCGAATTTTCCGAATCCCCTTCTTACTATGATATGATACTTGAGCCCAATGTTCAGCTTCCTAGCTTCTACGGTTTGGGCTGTGGGCTGTTGATGTAGTTTCCTTTTGCCCACATAATTCAGTCTGTGTGTGCTAGAGAATATTCAAAATACCGAGTATGCAGTTTATTTATATTATTTTATTGATTTAGAAACCTAGTTTTAGGTCGAGTAACCAATCGAAATGTGAATTTTTCAAACAAACTTTACAGCTCGTTTTCCTCCCCTTCGAAGCTCGAATTTTCCGAATCCCCTTCTTACTATGATATGATACTTGAGCCCAATGTTCAGCTTCCTAGCTTCTACGGTTTGGGCTGTGGGCTGTTGAGGTAGTTTCCTTTTGCCTCCATAATTCAGTCTGTGTGTGCTAGAGAATATTCAAAATACCGAGTATGCAGTTTATTTATATTATTTTATTGATTTAGAAACCTAGTTTTAGGTCGAGTAACCAATCGAAATGTGAATTTTTCAAACAAACTTTACAGCTCGTTTTCCCCCCTTCGAAGCTCGAATTTTCCGAATCCCCTTCTTACTATGATATGATACTTGAGCCCAATGTTCAGCTTCCTAGCTTCTACGGTTTGGGCTGTGGGCTGTTGAGGTAGTTTCCTTTTGCCTCACATAATTCAGTCTGTGTGTGCCTAGAGAATATTCAAAATACCGAGTATGCAGTTTATTTATATTATTTTATTGATTTAGAAACCTAGTTTTAGGTCGAGTAACCAATCGAAATGTGAATTTTTCAAACAAACTTTACAGCTCGTTTTCCCCCCTTCGAAGCTCGAATTTTCCGAATCCCCTTCTTACTATGATATGATACTTGAGCCCAATGTTCAGCTTCCTAGCTTCTACGGTTTGGGCTGTGGGCTGTTGAGGTAGTTTCCTTTTGCCTCCATAATTCAGTCTGTGTGTGCTAGAGAATATTCAAAATACCGAGTATGCAGTATTATTTATATTATTTTATTGATTTAGAAACCTAGTTTTAGGTCGAGTAACCAATCGAAATGTGAATTTTTCAAACAAACTTTACAGCTCGTTTTCCCCCCTTCGAAGCTCGAATTTTCCGAATCCCCTTCTTACTATGATATGATACTTGAGCCCAATGTTCAGCTTCCTAGCTTCTACGGTTTGGGCTGTGGGCTGTTGACGTAGTTTCCTTTTGCCCACATAATTCAGTCTGTGTGTCCTAGAGAATATTCAAAATACCGAGTATGCAGTTTATTTATATTATTTTATTGATTTAGAAACCTAGTTTTAGGTCGAGTAACCAATCGAAATGTGAATTTTTCAAACAAACTTTACAGCTCGTTTTCCCCCTTCGAAGCTCGAATTTTCCGAATCCCCTTCTTACTATGATATGATACTTGAGCCCAATGTTCAGCTTCCTAGCTTCTACGGTTTGGGCTGTGGGCTGTTGATGTAGTTTCCTTTTGCCTCCATAATTCAGTCTGTGTGTGCTAGAGAATATTCAAAATACCGAGTATGCAGTTTATTTATATTATTTTATTGATTTAGAAACCTAGTTTTAGGTCGAGTAACCAATCGAAATGTGAATTTTTCAAACAAACTTTACAGCTCGTTTTCCTCCCCTTCGAAGCTCGAATTTTCCGAATCCCCTTCTTACTATGATATGATACTTGAGCACAAATGTTCAGCTTCCTAGCTTCTACGGTTTGGGCTGTGGGCTGTTGAGGTAGTTTCCTTTTGCCTCCATAATTCAGTCTGTGTGTCCTAGAGAATATTCAAAATACCGAGTATGCAGTATTATTTATATTATTTTATTGATTTAGAAACCTAGTTTTAGGTCGAGTAACCAATCGAAATGTGAATTTTTCAAACAAACTTTACAGCTCGTTTTCCTCCCTTCGAAGCTCGAATTTTCCGAATCCCCTTCTTACTATGATATGATACTTGAGCCCAATGTTCAGCTTCCTAGCTTCTACGGTTTGGGCTGTGGGCTGTTGATGTAGTTTCCTTTTGCCTCACATAATTCAGTCTGTGTGTCCTAGAGAATATTCAAAATACCGAGTATGCAGTTTATTTATATTATTTTATTGATTTAGAAACCTAGTTTTAGGTCGAGTAACCAATCGAAATGTGAATTTTTCAAACAAACTTTACAGCTCGTTTTCCCTCCCTTCGAAGCTCGAATTTTCCGAATCCCCTTCTTACTATGATATGATACTTGAGCCCAATGTTCAGCTTCCTAGCTTCTACGGTTTGGGCTGTGGGCTGTTGATGTAGTTTCCTTTTGCCTCCATAATTCAGTCTGTGTGTGCTAGAGAATATTCAAAATACCGAGTATGCAGTATTATTTATATTATTTTATTGATTTAGAAACCTAGTTTTAGGTCGAGTAACCAATCGAAATGTGAATTTTTCAAACAAACTTTACAGCTCGTTTTCCTCCCTTCGAAGCTCGAATTTTCCGAATCCCCTTCTTACTATGATATGATACTTGAGCCCAATGTTCAGCTTCCTAGCTTCTACGGTTTGGGCTGTGGGCTGTTGATGTAGTTTCCTTTTGCCTACATAATTCAGTCTGTGTGTCCTAGAGAATATTCAAAATACCGAGTATGCAGTATTATTTATATTATTTTATTGATTTAGAAACCTAGTTTTAGGTCGAGTAACCAATCGAAATGTGAATTTTTCAAACAAACTTTACAGCTCGTTTTCCCCCCTTCGAAGCTCGAATTTTCCGAATCCCCTTCTTACTATGATATGATACTTGAGCCCAATGTTCAGCTTCCTAGCTTCTACGGTTTGGGCTGTGGGCTGTTGATGTAGTTTCCTTTTGCCTCCATAATTCAGTCTGTGTGTGCTAGAGAATATTCAAAATACCGAGTATGCAGTATTATTTATATTATTTTATTGATTTAGAAACCTAGTTTTAGGTCGAGTAACCAATCGAAATGTGAATTTTTCAAACAAACTTTACAGCTCGTTTCCTCCCTTCGAAGCTCGAATTTTCCGAATCCCCTTCTTACTATGATATGATACTTGAGCACAATGTTCAGCTTCCTAGCTTCTACGGTTTGGGCTGTGGGCTGTTGATGTAGTTTCCTTTTGCCTCCATAATTCAGTCTGTGTGTGCTAGAGAATATTCAAAATACCGAGTATGCAGTTTATTTATATTATTTTATTGATTTAGAAACCTAGTTTTAGGTCGAGTAACCAATCGAAATGTGAATTTTTCAAACAAACTTTACAGCTCGTTTTCCCCCCTTCGAAGCTCGAATTTTCCGAATCCCCTTCTTACTATGATATGATACTTGAGCCCAATGTTCAGCTTCCTAGCTTCTACGGTTTGGGCTGTGGGCTGTTGATGTAGTTTCCTTTTGCCTCACATAATTCAGTCTGTGTGTCCTAGAGAATATTCAAAATACCGAGTATGCAGTTTTATTTATATTATTTTATTGATTTAGAAACCTAGTTTTAGGTCGAGTAACCAATCGAAATGTGAATTTTTCAAACAAACTTTACAGCTCGTTTTCCTCCCCTTCGAAGCTCGAATTTTCCGAATCCCCTTCTTACTATGATATGATACTTGAGCCCAATGTTCAGCTTCCTAGCTTCTACGGTTTGGGCTGTGGGCTGTTGAGGTAGTTTCCTTTTGCCTCCATAATTCAGTCTGTGTGTGCTAGAGAATATTCAAAATACCGAGTATGCAGTATTATTTATATTATTTTATTGATTTAGAAACCTAGTTTTAGGTCGAGTAACCAATCGAAATGTGAATTTTTCAAACAAACTTTACAGCTCGTTTTCCCCCCTTCGAAGCTCGAATTTTCCGAATCCCCTTCTTACTATGATATGATACTTGAGCCCAATGTTCAGCTTCCTAGCTTCTACGGTTTGGGCTGTGGGCTGTTGATGTAGTTTCCTTTTGCCCACATAATTCAGTCTGTGTGTCCTAGAGAATATTCAAAATACCGAGTATGCAGTTTTATTTATATTATTTTATTGATTTAGAAACCTAGTTTTAGGTCGAGTAACCAATCGAAATGTGAATTTTTCAAACAAACTTTACAGCTCGTTTCCTCCCCTTCGAAGCTCGAATTTTCCGAATCCCCTTCTTACTATGATATGATACTTGAGCCCAATGTTCAGCTTCCTAGCTTCTACGGTTTGGGCTGTGGGCTGTTGATGTAGTTTCCTTTTGCCTCCATAATTCAGTCTGTGTGTGCTAGAGAATATTCAAAATACCGAGTATGCAGTTTATTTATATTATTTTATTGATTTAGAAACCTAGTTTTAGGTCGAGTAACCAATCGAAATGTGAATTTTTCAAACAAACTTTACAGCTCGTTTTCCCCCCTTCGAAGCTCGAATTTTCCGAATCCCCTTCTTACTATGATATGATACTTGAAGCCCAATGTTCAGCTTCCTAGCTTCTACGGTTTGGGCTGTGGGCTGTTGAGGTAGTTTCCTTTTGCCTCCATAATTCAGTCTGTGTGTGCTAGAGAATATTCAAAATACCGAGTATGCAGTATTATTTATATTATTTTATTGATTTAGAAACCTAGTTTTAGGTCGAGTAACCAATCGAAATGTGAATTTTTCAAACAAACTTTACAGCTCGTTTTCCTCCCTTCGAAGCTCGAATTTTCCGAATCCCCTTCTTACTATGATATGATACTTGAGCCCAATGTTCAGCTTCCTAGCTTCTACGGTTTGGGCTGTGGGCTGTTGATGTAGTTTCCTTTTGCCTCACATAATTCAGTCTGTGTGTGCTAGAGAATATTCAAAATACCGAGTATGCAGTATTATTTATATTATTTTATTGATTTAGAAACCTAGTTTTAGGTCGAGTAACCAATCGAAATGTGAATTTTTCAAACAAACTTTACAGCTCGTTTTCCTCCCTTCGAAGCTCGAATTTTCCGAATCCCCTTCTTACTATGATATGATACTTGAGCACAATGTTCAGCTTCCTAGCTTCTACGGTTTGGGCTGTGGGCTGTTGATGTAGTTTCCTTTTGCCTCCATAATTCAGTCTGTGTGTGCTAGAGAATATTCAAAATACCGAGTATGCAGTTTATTTATATTATTTTATTGATTTAGAAACCTAGTTTTAGGTCGAGTAACCAATCGAAATGTGAATTTTTCAAACAAACTTTACAGCTCGTTTCCCCCCTTCGAAGCTCGAATTTTCCGAATCCCCTTCTTACTATGATATGATACTTGAGCCCAATGTTCAGCTTCCTAGCTTCTACGGTTTGGGCTGTGGGCTGTTGAGGTAGTTTCCTTTTGCCCACATAATTCAGTCTGTGTGTGCTAGAGAATATTCAAAATACCGAGTATGCAGTTTATTTATATTATTTTATTGATTTAGAAACCTAGTTTTAGGTCGAGTAACCAATCGAAATGTGAATTTTTCAAACAAACTTTACAGCTCGTTTTCCTCCCTTCGAAGCTCGAATTTTCCGAATCCCCTTCTTACTATGATATGATACTTGAGCCCAATGTTCAGCTTCCTAGCTTCTACGGTTTGGGCTGTGGGCTGTTGATGTAGTTTCCTTTTGCCTCACATAATTCAGTCTGTGTGTCCTAGAGAATATTCAAAATACCGAGTATGCAGTTTTATTTATATTATTTTATTGATTTAGAAACCTAGTTTTAGGTCGAGTAACCAATCGAAATGTGAATTTTTCAAACAAACTTTACAGCTCGTTTCCCCCCTTCGAAGCTCGAATTTTCCGAATCCCCTTCTTACTATGATATGATACTTGAGCCCAATGTTCAGCTTCCTAGCTTCTACGGTTTGGGCTGTGGGCTGTTGATGTAGTTTCCTTTTGCCTCCATAATTCAGTCTGTGTGTGCTAGAGAATATTCAAAATACCGAGTATGCAGTTTTATTTATATTATTTTATTGATTTAGAAACCTAGTTTTAGGTCGAGTAACCAATCGAAATGTGAATTTTTCAAACAAACTTTACAGCTCGTTTTCCCCCCTTCGAAGCTCGAATTTTCCGAATCCCCTTCTTACTATGATATGATACTTGAGCCCAATGTTCAGCTTCCTAGCTTCTACGGTTTGGGCTGTGGGCTGTTGATGTAGTTTCCTTTTGCCTCCATAATTCAGTCTGTGTGTGCTAGAGAATATTCAAAATACCGAGTATGCAGTTTTATTTATATTATTTTATTGATTTAGAAACCTAGTTTTAGGTCGAGTAACCAATCGAAATGTGAATTTTTCAAACAAACTTTACAGCTCGTTTCCCTCCCTTCGAAGCTCGAATTTTCCGAATCCCCTTCTTACTATGATATGATACTTGAGCCCAATGTTCAGCTTCCTAGCTTCTACGGTTTGGGCTGTGGGCTGTTGATGTAGTTTCCTTTTGCCTCACATAATTCAGTCTGTGTGTGCTAGAGAATATTCAAAATACCGAGTATGCAGTATTATTTATATTATTTTATTGATTTAGAAACCTAGTTTTAGGTCGAGTAACCAATCGAAATGTGAATTTTTCAAACAAACTTTACAGCTCGTTTTCCTCCCTTCGAAGCTCGAATTTTCCGAATCCCCTTCTTACTATGATATGATACTTGAGCCCAATGTTCAGCTTCCTAGCTTCTACGGTTTGGGCTGTGGGCTGTTGACGTAGTTTCCTTTTGCCCACATAATTCAGTCTGTGTGTCCTAGAGAATATTCAAAATACCGAGTATGCAGTTTTATTTATATTATTTTATTGATTTAGAAACCTAGTTTTAGGTCGAGTAACCAATCGAAATGTGAATTTTTCAAACAAACTTTACAGCTCGTTTTCCTCCCCTTCGAAGCTCGAATTTTCCGAATCCCCTTCTTACTATGATATGATACTTGAGCCCAATGTTCAGCTTCCTAGCTTCTACGGTTTGGGCTGTGGGCTGTTGATGTAGTTTCCTTTTGCCTCCATAATTCAGTCTGTGTGTGCTAGAGAATATTCAAAATACCGAGTATGCAGTTTTATTTATATTATTTTATTGATTTAGAAACCTAGTTTTAGGTCGAGTAACCAATCGAAATGTGAATTTTTCAAACAAACTTTACAGCTCGTTTTCCCCCCTTCGAAGCTCGAATTTTCCGAATCCCCTTCTTACTATGATATGATACTTGAAGCACAATGTTCAGCTTCCTAGCTTCTACGGTTTGGGCTGTGGGCTGTTGATGTAGTTTCCTTTTGCCTCCATAATTCAGTCTGTGTGTGCTAGAGAATATTCAAAATACCGAGTATGCAGTTTTATTTATATTATTTTATTGATTTAGAAACCTAGTTTTAGGTCGAGTAACCAATCGAAATGTGAATTTTTCAAACAAACTTTACAGCTCGTTTTCCCCCCTTCGAAGCTCGAATTTTCCGAATCCCCTTCTTACTATGATATGATACTTGAGCCCAATGTTCAGCTTCCTAGCTTCTACGGTTTGGGCTGTGGGCTGTTGATGTAGTTTCCTTTTGCCCACATAATTCAGTCTGTGTGTCCTAGAGAATATTCAAAATACCGAGTATGCAGTTTATTTATATTATTTTATTGATTTAGAAACCTAGTTTTAGGTCGAGTAACCAATCGAAATGTGAATTTTTCAAACAAACTTTACAGCTCGTTTTCCTCCCTTCGAAGCTCGAATTTTCCGAATCCCCTTCTTACTATGATATGATACTTGAGCCCAATGTTCAGCTTCCTAGCTTCTACGGTTTGGGCTGTGGGCTGTTGAGGTAGTTTCCTTTTGCCTCACATAATTCAGTCTGTGTGTGCTAGAGAATATTCAAAATACCGAGTATGCAGTATTATTTATATTATTTTATTGATTTAGAAACCTAGTTTTAGGTCGAGTAACCAATCGAAATGTGAATTTTTCAAACAAACTTTACAGCTCGTTTTCCCCCCTTCGAAGCTCGAATTTTCCGAATCCCCTTCTTACTATGATATGATACTTGAGCCCAATGTTCAGCTTCCTAGCTTCTACGGTTTGGGCTGTGGGCTGTTGACGTAGTTTCCTTTTGCCTCCATAATTCAGTCTGTGTGTGCTAGAGAATATTCAAAATACCGAGTATGCAGTTTTATTTATATTATTTTATTGATTTAGAAACCTAGTTTTAGGTCGAGTAACCAATCGAAATGTGAATTTTTCAAACAAACTTTACAGCTCGTTTTCCTCCCTTCGAAGCTCGAATTTTCCGAATCCCCTTCTTACTATGATATGATACTTGAGCCAATGTTCAGCTTCCTAGCTTCTACGGTTTGGGCTGTGGGCTGTTGAGGTAGTTTCCTTTTGCCTCCATAATTCAGTCTGTGTGTGCTAGAGAATATTCAAAATACCGAGTATGCAGTATTATTTATATTATTTTATTGATTTAGAAACCTAGTTTTAGGTCGAGTAACCAATCGAAATGTGAATTTTTCAAACAAACTTTACAGCTCGTTTTCCCCCCTTCGAAGCTCGAATTTTCCGAATCCCCTTCTTACTATGATATGATACTTGAGCCCAATGTTCAGCTTCCTAGCTTCTACGGTTTGGGCTGTGGGCTGTTGACGTAGTTTCCTTTTGCCTCCATAATTCAGTCTGTGTGTGCTAGAGAATATTCAAAATACCGAGTATGCAGTTTATTTATATTATTTTATTGATTTAGAAACCTAGTTTTAGGTCGAGTAACCAATCGAAATGTGAATTTTTCAAACAAACTTTACAGCTCGTTTTCCTCCCTTCGAAGCTCGAATTTTCCGAATCCCCTTCTTACTATGATATGATACTTGAGCCCAATGTTCAGCTTCCTAGCTTCTACGGTTTGGGCTGTGGGCTGTTGATGTAGTTTCCTTTTGCCTCCATAATTCAGTCTGTGTGTGCTAGAGAATATTCAAAATACCGAGTATGCAGTATTATTTATATTATTTTATTGATTTAGAAACCTAGTTTTAGGTCGAGTAACCAATCGAAATGTGAATTTTTCAAACAAACTTTACAGCTCGTTTTCCCCCCTTCGAAGCTCGAATTTTCCGAATCCCCTTCTTACTATGATATGATACTTGAGCCCAATGTTCAGCTTCCTAGCTTCTACGGTTTGGGCTGTGGGCTGTTGATGTAGTTTCCTTTTGCCTCCATAATTCAGTCTGTGTGTCTAGAGAATATTCAAAATACCGAGTATGCAGTTTTATTTATATTATTTTATTGATTTAGAAACCTAGTTTTAGGTCGAGTAACCAATCGAAATGTGAATTTTTCAAACAAACTTTACAGCTCGTTTTCCTCCCTTCGAAGCTCGAATTTTCCGAATCCCCTTCTTACTATGATATGATACTTGAGCCCAATTTCAGCTTCCTAGCTTCTACGGTTTGGGCTGTGGGCTGTTGATGTAGTTTCCTTTTGCCTCCATAATTCAGTCTGTGTGTGCTAGAGAATATTCAAAATACCGAGTATGCAGTATTATTTATATTATTTTATTGATTTAGAAACCTAGTTTTAGGTCGAGTAACCAATCGAAATGTGAATTTTTCAAACAAACTTTACAGCTCGTTTTCCTCCCTTCGAAGCTCGAATTTTCCGAATCCCCTTCTTACTATGATATGATACTTGAGCCCAATGTTCAGCTTCCTAGCTTCTACGGTTTGGGCTGTGGGCTGTTGATGTAGTTTCCTTTTGCCTCACATAATTCAGTCTGTGTGTGCCTAGAGAATATTCAAAATACCGAGTATGCAGTTTTATTTATATTATTTTATTGATTTAGAAACCTAGTTTTAGGTCGAGTAACCAATCGAAATGTGAATTTTTCAAACAAACTTTACAGCTCGTTTCCTCCCCTTCGAAGCTCGAATTTTCCGAATCCCCTTCTTACTATGATATGATACTTGAGCCCAATGTTCAGCTTCCTAGCTTCTACGGTTTGGGCTGTGGGCTGTTGAGGTAGTTTCCTTTTGCCTCCATAATTCAGTCTGTGTGTGCTAGAGAATATTCAAAATACCGAGTATGCAGTTTATTTATATTATTTTATTGATTTAGAAACCTAGTTTTAGGTCGAGTAACCAATCGAAATGTGAATTTTTCAAACAAACTTTACAGCTCGTTTCCTCCCCTTCGAAGCTCGAATTTTCCGAATCCCCTTCTTACTATGATATGATACTTGAACACAATGTTCAGCTTCCTAGCTTCTACGGTTTGGGCTGTGGGCTGTTGATGTAGTTTCCTTTTGCCTCCATAATTCAGTCTGTGTGTGCTAGAGAATATTCAAAATACCGAGTATGCAGTATTATTTATATTATTTTATTGATTTAGAAACCTAGTTTTAGGTCGAGTAACCAATCGAAATGTGAATTTTTCAAACAAACTTTACAGCTCGTTTTCCCCCTTCGAAGCTCGAATTTTCCGAATCCCCTTCTTACTATGATATGATACTTGAGCCCAATGTTCAGCTTCCTAGCTTCTACGGTTTGGGCTGTGGGCTGTTGATGTAGTTTCCTTTTGCCTCCATAATTCAGTCTGTGTGTGCTAGAGAATATTCAAAATACCGAGTATGCAGTTTATTTATATTATTTTATTGATTTAGAAACCTAGTTTTAGGTCGAGTAACCAATCGAAATGTGAATTTTTCAAACAAACTTTACAGCTCGTTTTCCCCCTTCGAAGCTCGAATTTTCCGAATCCCCTTCTTACTATGATATGATACTTGAGCCCAATGTTCAGCTTCCTAGCTTCTACGGTTTGGGCTGTGGGCTGTTGAGGTAGTTTCCTTTTGCCTCCATAATTCAGTCTGTGTGTGCTAGAGAATATTCAAAATACCGAGTATGCAGTATTATTTATATTATTTTATTGATTTAGAAACCTAGTTTTAGGTCGAGTAACCAATCGAAATGTGAATTTTTCAAACAAACTTTACAGCTCGTTTCCTCCCTTCGAAGCTCGAATTTTCCGAATCCCCTTCTTACTATGATATGATACTTGAGCCCAATGTTCAGCTTCCTAGCTTCTACGGTTTGGGCTGTGGGCTGTTGACGTAGTTTCCTTTTGCCTCCATAACTCAGTCTGTGTGTGCCTAGAGAATATTCAAAATACCGAGTATGCAGTTTATTTATATTATTTTATTGATTTAGAAACCTAGTTTTAGGTCGAGTAACCAATCGAAATGTGAATTTTTCAAACAAACTTTACAGCTCGTTTTCCCCCCTTCGAAGCTCGAATTTTCCGAATCCCCTTCTTACTATGATATGATACTTGAGCCCAATGTTCAGCTTCCTAGCTTCTACGGTTTGGGCTGTGGGCTGTTGATGTAGTTTCCTTTTGCCTCCATAATTCAGTCTGTGTGTGCTAGAGAATATTCAAAATACCGAGTATGCAGTTTATTTATATTATTTTATTGATTTAGAAACCTAGTTTTAGGTCGAGTAACCAATCGAAATGTGAATTTTTCAAACAAACTTTACAGCTCGTTTTCCTCCCTTCGAAGCTCGAATTTTCCGAATCCCCTTCTTACTATGATATGATACTTGAGCCCAATGTTCAGCTTCCTAGCTTCTACGGTTTGGGCTGTGGGCTGTTGATGTAGTTTCCTTTTGCCTCCATAATTCAGTCTGTGTGTGCCTAGAGAATATTCAAAATACCGAGTATGCAGTTTATTTATATTATTTTATTGATTTAGAAACCTAGTTTTAGGTCGAGTAACCAATCGAAATGTGAATTTTTCAAACAAACTTTACAGCTCGTTTTCCCCCCTTCGAAGCTCGAATTTTCCGAATCCCCTTCTTACTATGATATGATACTTGAGCCCAATGTTCAGCTTCCTAGCTTCTACGGTTTGGGCTGTGGGCTGTTGATGTAGTTTCCTTTTGCCTCCATAATTCAGTCTGTGTGTGCTAGAGAATATTCAAAATACCGAGTATGCAGTATTATTTATATTATTTTATTGATTTAGAAACCTAGTTTTAGGTCGAGTAACCAATCGAAATGTGAATTTTTCAAACAAACTTTACAGCTCGTTTTCCTCCCCTTCGAAGCTCGAATTTTCCGAATCCCCTTCTTACTATGATATGATACTTGAGCCCAATGTTCAGCTTCCTAGCTTCTACGGTTTGGGCTGTGGGCTGTTGATGTAGTTTCCTTTTGCCTCACATAATTCAGTCTGTGTGTGCTAGAGAATATTCAAAATACCGAGTATGCAGTATTATTTATATTATTTTATTGATTTAGAAACCTAGTTTTAGGTCGAGTAACCAATCGAAATGTGAATTTTTCAAACAAACTTTACAGCTCGTTTCCCTCCCTTCGAAGCTCGAATTTTCCGAATCCCCTTCTTACTATGATATGATACTTGAGCCCAATGTTCAGCTTCCTAGCTTCTACGGTTTGGGCTGTGGGCTGTTGATGTAGTTTCCTTTTGCCTCCATAATTCAGTCTGTGTGTGCTAGAGAATATTCAAAATACCGAGTATGCAGTTTATTTATATTATTTTATTGATTTAGAAACCTAGTTTTAGGTCGAGTAACCAATCGAAATGTGAATTTTTCAAACAAACTTTACAGCTCGTTTTCCTCCCTTCGAAGCTCGAATTTTCCGAATCCCCTTCTTACTATGATATGATACTTGAAGCACAAATTTCAGCTTCCTAGCTTCTACGGTTTGGGCTGTGGGCTGTTGAGGTAGTTTCCTTTTGCCTCACATAATTCAGTCTGTGTGTCCTAGAGAATATTCAAAATACCGAGTATGCAGTTTATTTATATTATTTTATTGATTTAGAAACCTAGTTTTAGGTCGAGTAACCAATCGAAATGTGAATTTTTCAAACAAACTTTACAGCTCGTTTTCCCTCCCTTCGAAGCTCGAATTTTCCGAATCCCCTTCTTACTATGATATGATACTTGAGCCCAATGTTCAGCTTCCTAGCTTCTACGGTTTGGGCTGTGGGCTGTTGAGGTAGTTTCCTTTTGCCTCCATAATTCAGTCTGTGTGTGCCTAGAGAATATTCAAAATACCGAGTATGCAGTTTATTTATATTATTTTATTGATTTAGAAACCTAGTTTTAGGTCGAGTAACCAATCGAAATGTGAATTTTTCAAACAAACTTTACAGCTCGTTTTCCTCCCTTCGAAGCTCGAATTTTCCGAATCCCCTTCTTACTATGATATGATACTTGAGCCCAATGTTCAGCTTCCTAGCTTCTACGGTTTGGGCTGTGGGCTGTTGATGTAGTTTCCTTTTGCCTCCATAATTCAGTCTGTGTGTGCTAGAGAATATTCAAAATACCGAGTATGCAGTATTATTTATATTATTTTATTGATTTAGAAACCTAGTTTTAGGTCGAGTAACCAATCGAAATGTGAATTTTTCAAACAAACTTTACAGCTCGTTTTCCCCCCTTCGAAGCTCGAATTTTCCGAATCCCCTTCTTACTATGATATGATACTTGAGCCCAATGTTCAGCTTCCTAGCTTCTACGGTTTGGGCTGTGGGCTGTTGATGTAGTTTCCTTTTGCCCACATAATTCAGTCTGTGTGTCCTAGAGAATATTCAAAATACCGAGTATGCAGTTTATTTATATTATTTTATTGATTTAGAAACCTAGTTTTAGGTCGAGTAACCAATCGAAATGTGAATTTTTCAAACAAACTTTACAGCTCGTTTTCCTCCCTTCGAAGCTCGAATTTTCCGAATCCCCTTCTTACTATGATATGATACTTGAGCCCAATGTTCAGCTTCCTAGCTTCTACGGTTTGGGCTGTGGGCTGTTGATGTAGTTTCCTTTTGCCTCCATAATTCAGTCTGTGTGTGCTAGAGAATATTCAAAATACCGAGTATGCAGTTTATTTATATTATTTTATTGATTTAGAAACCTAGTTTTAGGTCGAGTAACCAATCGAAATGTGAATTTTTCAAACAAACTTTACAGCTCGTTTTCCTCCCTTCGAAGCTCGAATTTTCCGAATCCCCTTCTTACTATGATATGATACTTGAGCCCAATGTTCAGCTTCCTAGCTTCTACGGTTTGGGCTGTGGGCTGTTGAAGTAGTTTCCTTTTGCCTCACATAATTCAGTCTGTGTGTCCTAGAGAATATTCAAAATACCGAGTATGCAGTTTTATTTATATTATTTTATTGATTTAGAAACCTAGTTTTAGGTCGAGTAACCAATCGAAATGTGAATTTTTCAAACAAACTTTACAGCTCGTTTTCCTCCCTTCGAAGCTCGAATTTTCCGAATCCCCTTCTTACTATGATATGATACTTGAGCCCAATGTTCAGCTTCCTAGCTTCTACGGTTTGGGCTGTGGGCTGTTGAGGTAGTTTCCTTTTGCCTCCATAATTCAGTCTGTGTGTGCTAGAGAATATTCAAAATACCGAGTATGCAGTATTATTTATATTATTTTATTGATTTAGAAACCTAGTTTTAGGTCGAGTAACCAATCGAAATGTGAATTTTTCAAACAAACTTTACAGCTCGTTTCCTCCCTTCGAAGCTCGAATTTTCCGAATCCCCTTCTTACTATGATATGATACTTGAGCCCAATGTTCAGCTTCCTAGCTTCTACGGTTTGGGCTGTGGGCTGTTGAGGTAGTTTCCTTTTGCCTCCATAATTCAGTCTGTGTGTGCTAGATAATATTCAAAATACCGAGTATGCAGTATTATTTATATTATTTTATTGATTTAGAAACCTAGTTTTAGGTCGAGTAACCAATCGAAATGTGAATTTTTCAAACAAACTTTACAGCTCGTTTCCCTCCCTTCGAAGCTCGAATTTTCCGAATCCCCTTCTTACTATGATATGATACTTGAGCCCAATGTTCAGCTTCCTAGCTTCTACGGTTTGGGCTGTGGGCTGTTGATGTAGTTTCCTTTTGCCTCCATAATTCAGTCTGTGTGTGCCTAGAGAATATTCAAAATACCGAGTATGCAGTTTTATTTATATTATTTTATTGATTTAGAAACCTAGTTTTAGGTCGAGTAACCAATCGAAATGTGAATTTTTCAAACAAACTTTACAGCTCGTTTCCCCCTTCGAAGCTCGAATTTTCCGAATCCCCTTCTTACTATGATATGATACTTGAGCCCAATGTTCAGCTTCCTAGCTTCTACGGTTTGGGCTGTGGGCTGTTGATGTAGTTTCCTTTTGCCTCCATAATTCAGTCTGTGTGTGCTAGAGAATATTCAAAATACCGAGTATGCAGTATTATTTATATTATTTTATTGATTTAGAAACCTAGTTTTAGGTCGAGTAACCAATCGAAATGTGAATTTTTCAAACAAACTTTACAGCTCGTTTCCTCCCTTCGAAGCTCGAATTTTCCGAATCCCCTTCTTACTATGATATGATACTTGAGCCCAATGTTCAGCTTCCTAGCTTCTACGGTTTGGGCTGTGGGCTGTTGATGTAGTTTCCTTTTGCCTCCATAATTCAGTCTGTGTGTGCTAGAGAATATTCAAAATACCGAGTATGCAGTTTTATTTATATTATTTTATTGATTTAGAAACCTAGTTTTAGGTCGAGTAACCAATCGAAATGTGAATTTTTCAAACAAACTTTACAGCTCGTTTCCTCCCCTTCGAAGCTCGAATTTTCCGAATCCCCTTCTTACTATGATATGATACTTGAGCCCAATGTTCAGCTTCCTAGCTTCTACGGTTTGGGCTGTGGGCTGTTGAGGTAGTTTCCTTTTGCCTCACATAATTCAGTCTGTGTGTGCTAGAGAATATTCAAAATACCGAGTATGCAGTATTATTTATATTATTTTATTGATTTAGAAACCTAGTTTTAGGTCGAGTAACCAATCGAAATGTGAATTTTTCAAACAAACTTTACAGCTCGTTTTCCCTCCCTTCGAAGCTCGAATTTTCCGAATCCCCTTCTTACTATGATATGATACTTGAGCCCAATGTTCAGCTTCCTAGCTTCTACGGTTTGGGCTGTGGGCTGTTGAGGTAGTTTCCTTTTGCCTCCATAATTCAGTCTGTGTGTGCTAGAGAATATTCAAAATACCGAGTATGCAGTATTATTTATATTATTTTATTGATTTAGAAACCTAGTTTTAGGTCGAGTAACCAATCGAAATGTGAATTTTTCAAACAAACTTTACAGCTCGTTTTCCTCCCTTCGAAGCTCGAATTTTCCGAATCCCCTTCTTACTATGATATGATACTTGAGCCCAATGTTCAGCTTCCTAGCTTCTACGGTTTGGGCTGTGGGCTGTTGATGTAGTTTCCTTTTGCCTCCATAATTCAGTCTGTGTGTGCTAGAGAATATTCAAAATACCGAGTATGCAGTTTTATTTATATTATTTTATTGATTTAGAAACCTAGTTTTAGGTCGAGTAACCAATCGAAATGTGAATTTTTCAAACAAACTTTACAGCTCGTTTTCCTCCCTTCGAAGCTCGAATTTTCCGAATCCCCTTCTTACTATGATATGATACTTGAGCCCAATGTTCAGCTTCCTAGCTTCTACGGTTTGGGCTGTGGGCTGTTGACGTAGTTTCCTTTTGCCTCACATAATTCAGTCTGTAGTGTCCTAGAGAATATTCAAAATACCGAGTATGCAGTATTATTTATATTATTTTATTGATTTAGAAACCTAGTTTTAGGTCGAGTAACCAATCGAAATGTGAATTTTTCAAACAAACTTTACAGCTCGTTTCCTCCCCTTCGAAGCTCGAATTTTCCGAATCCCCTTCTTACTATGATATGATACTTGAACACAAATTTCAGCTTCCTAGCTTCTACGGTTTGGGCTGTGGGCTGTTGAGGTAGTTTCCTTTTGCCTCCATAATTCAGTCTGTGTGTGCTAGAGAATATTCAAAATACCGAGTATGCAGTATTATTTATATTATTTTATTGATTTAGAAACCTAGTTTTAGGTCGAGTAACCAATCGAAATGTGAATTTTTCAAACAAACTTTACAGCTCGTTTTCCTCCCTTCGAAGCTCGAATTTTCCGAATCCCCTTCTTACTATGATATGATACTTGAGCCCAATGTTCAGCTTCCTAGCTTCTACGGTTTGGGCTGTGGGCTGTTGAAGTAGTTTCCTTTTGCCTCCATAATTCAGTCTGTGTGTGCTAGAGAATATTCAAAATACCGAGTATGCAGTTTATTTATATTATTTTATTGATTTAGAAACCTAGTTTTAGGTCGAGTAACCAATCGAAATGTGAATTTTTCAAACAAACTTTACAGCTCGTTTTCCTCCCTTCGAAGCTCGAATTTTCCGAATCCCCTTCTTACTATGATATGATACTTGAGCCCAATGTTCAGCTTCCTAGCTTCTACGGTTTGGGCTGTGGGCTGTTGAGGTAGTTTCCTTTTGCCTCCATAATTCAGTCTGTGTGTGCTAGAGAATATTCAAAATACCGAGTATGCAGTATTATTTATATTATTTTATTGATTTAGAAACCTAGTTTTAGGTCGAGTAACCAATCGAAATGTGAATTTTTCAAACAAACTTTACAGCTCGTTTTCCCCCCTTCGAAGCTCGAATTTTCCGAATCCCCTTCTTACTATGATATGATACTTGAGCCCAATGTTCAGCTTCCTAGCTTCTACGGTTTGGGCTGTGGGCTGTTGATGTAGTTTCCTTTTGCCTCCATAATTCAGTCTGTGTGTGCTAGAGAATATTCAAAATACCGAGTATGCAGTATTATTTATATTATTTTATTGATTTAGAAACCTAGTTTTAGGTCGAGTAACCAATCGAAATGTGAATTTTTCAAACAAACTTTACAGCTCGTTTCCTCCCCTTCGAAGCTCGAATTTTCCGAATCCCCTTCTTACTATGATATGATACTTGAGCCCAATGTTCAGCTTCCTAGCTTCTACGGTTTGGGCTGTGGGCTGTTGAGGTAGTTTCCTTTTGCCTCCATAATTCAGTCTGTGTGTGCTAGAGAATATTCAAAATACCGAGTATGCAGTATTATTTATATTATTTTATTGATTTAGAAACCTAGTTTTAGGTCGAGTAACCAATCGAAATGTGAATTTTTCAAACAAACTTTACAGCTCGTTTTCCCCCCTTCGAAGCTCGAATTTTCCGAATCCCCTTCTTACTATGATATGATACTTGAGCCCAATGTTCAGCTTCCTAGCTTCTACGGTTTGGGCTGTGGGCTGTTGAGGTAGTTTCCTTTTGCCTCCATAATTCAGTCTGTGTGTGCTAGAGAATATTCAAAATACCGAGTATGCAGTATTATTTATATTATTTTATTGATTTAGAAACCTAGTTTTAGGTCGAGTAACCAATCGAAATGTGAATTTTTCAAACAAACTTTACAGCTCGTTTTCCCCCCTTCGAAGCTCGAATTTTCCGAATCCCCTTCTTACTATGATATGATACTTGAGCCCAATGTTCAGCTTCCTAGCTTCTACGGTTTGGGCTGTGGGCTGTTGATGTAGTTTCCTTTTGCCTCCATAATTCAGTCTGTGTGTCCTAGAGAATATTCAAAATACCGAGTATGCAGTTTTATTTATATTATTTTATTGATTTAGAAACCTAGTTTTAGGTCGAGTAACCAATCGAAATGTGAATTTTTCAAACAAACTTTACAGCTCGTTTTCCCCCCTTCGAAGCTCGAATTTTCCGAATCCCCTTCTTACTATGATATGATACTTGAGCCCAATGTTCAGCTTCCTAGCTTCTACGGTTTGGGCTGTGGGCTGTTGATGTAGTTTCCTTTTGCCTCCATAATTCAGTCTGTGTGTGCTAGAGAATATTCAAAATACCGAGTATGCAGTTTATTTATATTATTTTATTGATTTAGAAACCTAGTTTTAGGTCGAGTAACCAATCGAAATGTGAATTTTTCAAACAAACTTTACAGCTCGTTTTCCTCCCTTCGAAGCTCGAATTTTCCGAATCCCCTTCTTACTATGATATGATACTTGAGCCCAATGTTCAGCTTCCTAGCTTCTACGGTTTGGGCTGTGGGCTGTTGAGGTAGTTTCCTTTTGCCTCCATAATTCAGTCTGTGTGTGCTAGAGAATATTCAAAATACCGAGTATGCAGTATTATTTATATTATTTTATTGATTTAGAAACCTAGTTTTAGGTCGAGTAACCAATCGAAATGTGAATTTTTCAAACAAACTTTACAGCTCGTTTCCTCCCCTTCGAAGCTCGAATTTTCCGAATCCCCTTCTTACTATGATATGATACTTGAGCCCAATGTTCAGCTTCCTAGCTTCTACGGTTTGGGCTGTGGGCTGTTGATGTAGTTTCCTTTTGCCTCCATAATTCAGTCTGTGTGTGCCTAGAGAATATTCAAAATACCGAGTATGCAGTTTATTTATATTATTTTATTGATTTAGAAACCTAGTTTTAGGTCGAGTAACCAATCGAAATGTGAATTTTTCAAACAAACTTTACAGCTCGTTTTCCTCCCCTTCGAAGCTCGAATTTTCCGAATCCCCTTCTTACTATGATATGATACTTGAGCCCAATGTTCAGCTTCCTAGCTTCTACGGTTTGGGCTGTGGGCTGTTGATGTAGTTTCCTTTTGCCTCACATAATTCAGTCTGTGTGTCCTAGAGAATATTCAAAATACCGAGTATGCAGTATTATTTATATTATTTTATTGATTTAGAAACCTAGTTTTAGGTCGAGTAACCAATCGAAATGTGAATTTTTCAAACAAACTTTACAGCTCGTTTCCTCCCCTTCGAAGCTCGAATTTTCCGAATCCCCTTCTTACTATGATATGATACTTGAGCCCAATGTTCAGCTTCCTAGCTTCTACGGTTTGGGCTGTGGGCTGTTGATGTAGTTTCCTTTTGCCTCCATAATTCAGTCTGTATGTGCTAGAGAATATTCAAAATACCGAGTATGCAGTATTATTTATATTATTTTATTGATTTAGAAACCTAGTTTTAGGTCGAGTAACCAATCGAAATGTGAATTTTTCAAACAAACTTTACAGCTCGTTTCCTCCCTTCGAAGCTCGAATTTTCCGAATCCCCTTCTTACTATGATATGATACTTGAGCCCAATGTTCAGCTTCCTAGCTTCTACGGTTTGGGCTGTGGGCTGTTGATGTAGTTTCCTTTTGCCTCCATAATTCAGTCTGTAGTGTGCTAGAGAATATTCAAAATACCGAGTATGCAGTATTATTTATATTATTTTATTGATTTAGAAACCTAGTTTTAGGTCGAGTAACCAATCGAAATGTGAATTTTTCAAACAAACTTTACAGCTCGTTTCCTCCCTTCGAAGCTCGAATTTTCCGAATCCCCTTCTTACTATGATATGATACTTGAACACAAATGTTCAGCTTCCTAGCTTCTACGGTTTGGGCTGTGGGCTGTTGAGGTAGTTTCCTTTTGCCTCCATAATTCAGTCTGTGTGTGCTAGAGAATATTCAAAATACCGAGTATGCAGTATTATTTATATTATTTTATTGATTTAGAAACCTAGTTTTAGGTCGAGTAACCAATCGAAATGTGAATTTTTCAAACAAACTTTACAGCTCGTTTTCCCCCCTTCGAAGCTCGAATTTTCCGAATCCCCTTCTTACTATGATATGATACTTGATCCCAATGTTCAGCTTCCTAGCTTCTACGGTTTGGGCTGTGGGCTGTTGATGTAGTTTCCTTTTGCCTCCATAATTCAGTCTGTGTGTGCTAGAGAATATTCAAAATACCGAGTATGCAGTTTTATTTATATTATTTTATTGATTTAGAAACCTAGTTTTAGGTCGAGTAACCAATCGAAATGTGAATTTTTCAAACAAACTTTACAGCTCGTTTTCCCCCCTTCGAAGCTCGAATTTTCCGAATCCCCTTCTTACTATGATATGATACTTGATCCCAATGTTCAGCTTCCTAGCTTCTACGGTTTGGGCTGTGGGCTGTTGATGTAGTTTCCTTTTGCCTCCATAATTCAGTCTGTGTGTGCTAGAGAATATTCAAAATACCGAGTATGCAGTATTATTTATATTATTTTATTGATTTAGAAACCTAGTTTTAGGTCGAGTAACCAATCGAAATGTGAATTTTTCAAACAAACTTTACAGCTCGTTTTCCTCCCTTCGAAGCTCGAATTTTCCGAATCCCCTTCTTACTATGATATGATACTTGAGCCCAATGTTCAGCTTCCTAGCTTCTACGGTTTGGGCTGTGGGCTGTTGATGTAGTTTCCTTTTGCCTCCATAATTCAGTCTGTGTGTGCTAGAGAATATTCAAAATACCGAGTATGCAGTATTATTTATATTATTTTATTGATTTAGAAACCTAGTTTTAGGTCGAGTAACCAATCGAAATGTGAATTTTTCAAACAAACTTTACAGCTCGTTTTCCCCCTTCGAAGCTCGAATTTTCCGAATCCCCTTCTTACTATGATATGATACTTGAGCCCAATGTTCAGCTTCCTAGCTTCTACGGTTTGGGCTGTGGGCTGTTGATGTAGTTTCCTTTTGCCTCCATAATTCAGTCTGTGTGTGCTAGAGAATATTCAAAATACCGAGTATGCAGTTTATTTATATTATTTTATTGATTTAGAAACCTAGTTTTAGGTCGAGTAACCAATCGAAATGTGAATTTTTCAAACAAACTTTACAGCTCGTTTTCCCCCCTTCGAAGCTCGAATTTTCCGAATCCCCTTCTTACTATGATATGATACTTGATCCCAATGTTCAGCTTCCTAGCTTCTACGGTTTGGGCTGTGGGCTGTTGATGTAGTTTCCTTTTGCCTCCATAATTCAGTCTGTGTGTGCTAGAGAATATTCAAAATACCGAGTATGCAGTATTATTTATATTATTTTATTGATTTAGAAACCTAGTTTTAGGTCGAGTAACCAATCGAAATGTGAATTTTTCAAACAAACTTTACAGCTCGTTTTCCTCCCTTCGAAGCTCGAATTTTCCGAATCCCCTTCTTACTATGATATGATACTTGAGCCCAATGTTCAGCTTCCTAGCTTCTACGGTTTGGGCTGTGGGCTGTTGATGTAGTTTCCTTTTGCCTCACATAATTCAGTCTGTGTGTCCTAGAGAATATTCAAAATACCGAGTATGCAGTTTTATTTATATTATTTTATTGATTTAGAAACCTAGTTTTAGGTCGAGTAACCAATCGAAATGTGAATTTTTCAAACAAACTTTACAGCTCGTTTTCCCCCCTTCGAAGCTCGAATTTTCCGAATCCCCTTCTTACTATGATATGATACTTGATCCCAATGTTCAGCTTCCTAGCTTCTACGGTTTGGGCTGTGGGCTGTTGAGGTAGTTTCCTTTTGCCTCCATAATTCAGTCTGTATGTGCTAGAGAATATTCAAAATACCGAGTATGCAGTATTATTTATATTATTTTATTGATTTAGAAACCTAGTTTTAGGTCGAGTAACCAATCGAAATGTGAATTTTTCAAACAAACTTTACAGCTCGTTTTCCTCCCCTTCGAAGCTCGAATTTTCCGAATCCCCTTCTTACTATGATATGATACTTGATCCCAATGTTCAGCTTCCTAGCTTCTACGGTTTGGGCTGTGGGCTGTTGAGGTAGTTTCCTTTTGCCTCCATAATTCAGTCTGTGTGTGCTAGAGAATATTCAAAATACCGAGTATGCAGTATTATTTATATTATTTTATTGATTTAGAAACCTAGTTTTAGGTCGAGTAACCAATCGAAATGTGAATTTTTCAAACAAACTTTACAGCTCGTTTTCCTCCCTTCGAAGCTCGAATTTTCCGAATCCCCTTCTTACTATGATATGATACTTGAGCCCAATGTTCAGCTTCCTAGCTTCTACGGTTTGGGCTGTGGGCTGTTGATGTAGTTTCCTTTTGCCTCCATAATTCAGTCTGTATGTGCTAGAGAATATTCAAAATACCGAGTATGCAGTATTATTTATATTATTTTATTGATTTAGAAACCTAGTTTTAGGTCGAGTAACCAATCGAAATGTGAATTTTTCAAACAAACTTTACAGCTCGTTTTCCCCCCTTCGAAGCTCGAATTTTCCGAATCCCCTTCTTACTATGATATGATACTTGATCCCAATGTTCAGCTTCCTAGCTTCTACGGTTTGGGCTGTGGGCTGTTGACGTAGTTTCCTTTTGCCCACATAATTCAGTCTGTGTGTGCTAGAGAATATTCAAAATACCGAGTATGCAGTATTATTTATATTATTTTATTGATTTAGAAACCTAGTTTTAGGTCGAGTAACCAATCGAAATGTGAATTTTTCAAACAAACTTTACAGCTCGTTTTCCTCCCTTCGAAGCTCGAATTTTCCGAATCCCCTTCTTACTATGATATGATACTTGAATCCCAATGTTCAGCTTCCTAGCTTCTACGGTTTGGGCTGTGGGCTGTTGATGTAGTTTCCTTTTGCCTCCATAATTCAGTCTGTATGTGCTAGAGAATATTCAAAATACCGAGTATGCAGTATTATTTATATTATTTTATTGATTTAGAAACCTAGTTTTAGGTCGAGTAACCAATCGAAATGTGAATTTTTCAAACAAACTTTACAGCTCGTTTCCTCCCTTCGAAGCTCGAATTTTCCGAATCCCCTTCTTACTATGATATGATACTTGAGCCCAATGTTCAGCTTCCTAGCTTCTACGGTTTGGGCTGTGGGCTGTTGAGGTAGTTTCCTTTTGCCTCCATAATTCAGTCTGTGTGTGCCTAGAGAATATTCAAAATACCGAGTATGCAGTATTATTTATATTATTTTATTGATTTAGAAACCTAGTTTTAGGTCGAGTAACCAATCGAAATGTGAATTTTTCAAACAAACTTTACAGCTCGTTTTCCTCCCCTTCGAAGCTCGAATTTTCCGAATCCCCTTCTTACTATGATATGATACTTGAGCCCAATGTTCAGCTTCCTAGCTTCTACGGTTTGGGCTGTGGGCTGTTGATGTAGTTTCCTTTTGCCTCCATAATTCAGTCTGTGTGTGCTAGAGAATATTCAAAATACCGAGTATGCAGTATTATTTATATTATTTTATTGATTTAGAAACCTAGTTTTAGGTCGAGTAACCAATCGAAATGTGAATTTTTCAAACAAACTTTACAGCTCGTTTTCCCCCCTTCGAAGCTCGAATTTTCCGAATCCCCTTCTTACTATGATATGATACTTGATCCCAATGTTCAGCTTCCTAGCTTCTACGGTTTGGGCTGTGGGCTGTTGATGTAGTTTCCTTTTGCCTCCATAATTCAGTCTGTGTGTGCTAGAGAATATTCAAAATACCGAGTATGCAGTTTTATTTATATTATTTTATTGATTTAGAAACCTAGTTTTAGGTCGAGTAACCAATCGAAATGTGAATTTTTCAAACAAACTTTACAGCTCGTTTTCCTCCCTTCGAAGCTCGAATTTTCCGAATCCCCTTCTTACTATGATATGATACTTGATCCCAATGTTCAGCTTCCTAGCTTCTACGGTTTGGGCTGTGGGCTGTTGATGTAGTTTCCTTTTGCCTCCATAATTCAGTCTGTGTGTGCTAGAGAATATTCAAAATACCGAGTATGCAGTATTATTTATATTATTTTATTGATTTAGAAACCTAGTTTTAGGTCGAGTAACCAATCGAAATGTGAATTTTTCAAACAAACTTTACAGCTCGTTTTCCTCCCCTTCGAAGCTCGAATTTTCCGAATCCCCTTCTTACTATGATATGATACTTGATCCCAATGTTCAGCTTCCTAGCTTCTACGGTTTGGGCTGTGGGCTGTTGATGTAGTTTCCTTTTGCCTCCATAATTCAGTCTGTGTGTGCTAGAGAATATTCAAAATACCGAGTATGCAGTATTATTTATATTATTTTATTGATTTAGAAACCTAGTTTTAGGTCGAGTAACCAATCGAAATGTGAATTTTTCAAACAAACTTTACAGCTCGTTTTCCCCCCTTCGAAGCTCGAATTTTCCGAATCCCCTTCTTACTATGATATGATACTTGATCCCAATGTTCAGCTTCCTAGCTTCTACGGTTTGGGCTGTGGGCTGTTGACGTAGTTTCCTTTTGCCTCCATAATTCAGTCTGTGTGTCCTAGAGAATATTCAAAATACCGAGTATGCAGTTTTATTTATATTATTTTATTGATTTAGAAACCTAGTTTTAGGTCGAGTAACCAATCGAAATGTGAATTTTTCAAACAAACTTTACAGCTCGTTTTCCCCCCTTCGAAGCTCGAATTTTCCGAATCCCCTTCTTACTATGATATGATACTTGAGCCCAATGTTCAGCTTCCTAGCTTCTACGGTTTGGGCTGTGGGCTGTTGAGTAGTTTCCTTTTGCCTCCATAATTCAGTCTGTGTGTGCCTAGAGAATATTCAAAATACCGAGTATGCAGTATTATTTATATTATTTTATTGATTTAGAAACCTAGTTTTAGGTCGAGTAACCATCGAAATGTGAATTTTTCAAACAAACTTTACAGCTCGTTTTCCCCCCTTCGAAGCTCGAATTTTCCGAATCCCCTTCTTACTATGATATGATACTTGAGCCCAATGTTCAGCTTCCTAGCTTCTACGGTTTGGGCTGTGGGCTGTTGACGTAGTTTCCTTTTGCCCACATAATTCAGTCTGTGTGTCCTAGAGAATATTCAAAATACCGAGTATGCAGTTTTATTTATATTATTTTATTGATTTAGAAACCTAGTTTTAGGTCGAGTAACCAATCGAAATGTGAATTTTTCAAACAAACTTTACAGCTCGTTTCCTCCCCTTCGAAGCTCGAATTTTCCGAATCCCCTTCTTACTATGATATGATACTTGAGCCCAATGTTCAGCTTCCTAGCTTCTACGGTTTGGGCTGTGGGCTGTTGATGTAGTTTCCTTTTGCCTCCATAATTCAGTCTGTATGTGCTAGAGAATATTCAAAATACCGAGTATGCAGTTTATTTATATTATTTTATTGATTTAGAAACCTAGTTTTAGGTCGAGTAACCAATCGAAATGTGAATTTTTCAAACAAACTTTACAGCTCGTTTTCCCCCCTTCGAAGCTCGAATTTTCCGAATCCCCTTCTTACTATGATATGATACTTGAGCCCAATGTTCAGCTTCCTAGCTTCTACGGTTTGGGCTGTGGGCTGTTGACGTAGTTTCCTTTTGCCCACATAATTCAGTCTGTATGTGCTAGAGAATATTCAAAATACCGAGTATGCAGTATTATTTATATTATTTTATTGATTTAGAAACCTAGTTTTAGGTCGAGTAACCAATCGAAATGTGAATTTTTCAAACAAACTTTACAGCTCGTTTCCTCCCTTCGAAGCTCGAATTTTCCGAATCCCCTTCTTACTATGATATGATACTTGAACCCAATGTTCAGCTTCCTAGCTTCTACGGTTTGGGCTGTGGGCTGTTGAGGTAGTTTCCTTTTGCCTCCATAATTCAGTCTGTATGTGCTAGAGAATATTCAAAATACCGAGTATGCAGTATTATTTATATTATTTTATTGATTTAGAAACCTAGTTTTAGGTCGAGTAACCAATCGAAATGTGAATTTTTCAAACAAACTTTACAGCTCGTTTCCTCCCTTCGAAGCTCGAATTTTCCGAATCCCCTTCTTACTATGATATGATACTTGATCCCAATGTTCAGCTTCCTAGCTTCTACGGTTTGGGCTGTGGGCTGTTGAAGTAGTTTCCTTTTGCCTCCATAATTCAGTCTGTGTGTCCTAGAGAATATTCAAAATACCGAGTATGCAGTTTTATTTATATTATTTTATTGATTTAGAAACCTAGTTTTAGGTCGAGTAACCAATCGAAATGTGAATTTTTCAAACAAACTTTACAGCTCGTTTTCCCCCCTTCGAAGCTCGAATTTTCCGAATCCCCTTCTTACTATGATATGATACTTGATCCCAATGTTCAGCTTCCTAGCTTCTACGGTTTGGGCTGTGGGCTGTTGACGTAGTTTCCTTTTGCCCACATAATTCAGTCTGTATGTGCTAGAGAATATTCAAAATACCGAGTATGCAGTATTATTTATATTATTTTATTGATTTAGAAACCTAGTTTTAGGTCGAGTAACCAATCGAAATGTGAATTTTTCAAACAAACTTTACAGCTCGTTTTCCTCCCTTCGAAGCTCGAATTTTCCGAATCCCCTTCTTACTATGATATGATACTTGATCCCAATGTTCAGCTTCCTAGCTTCTACGGTTTGGGCTGTGGGCTGTTGATGTAGTTTCCTTTTGCCTCCATAATTCAGTCTGTATGTGCTAGAGAATATTCAAAATACCGAGTATGCAGTATTATTTATATTATTTTATTGATTTAGAAACCTAGTTTTAGGTCGAGTAACCAATCGAAATGTGAATTTTTCAAACAAACTTTACAGCTCGTTTTCCCCCCTTCGAAGCTCGAATTTTCCGAATCCCCTTCTTACTATGATATGATACTTGATCCCAATGTTCAGCTTCCTAGCTTCTACGGTTTGGGCTGTGGGCTGTTGAAGTAGTTTCCTTTTGCCTCCATAATTCAGTCTGTGTGTCCTAGAGAATATTCAAAATACCGAGTATGCAGTTTTATTTATATTATTTTATTGATTTAGAAACCTAGTTTTAGGTCGAGTAACCAATCGAAATGTGAATTTTTCAAACAAACTTTACAGCTCGTTTTCCCCCCTTCGAAGCTCGAATTTTCCGAATCCCCTTCTTACTATGATATGATACTTGATCCCAATGTTCAGCTTCCTAGCTTCTACGGTTTGGGCTGTGGGCTGTTGATGTAGTTTCCTTTTGCCTCCATAATTCAGTCTGTGTGTCCTAGAGAATATTCAAAATACCGAGTATGCAGTATTATTTATATTATTTTATTGATTTAGAAACCTAGTTTTAGGTCGAGTAACCAATCGAAATGTGAATTTTTCAAACAAACTTTACAGCTCGTTTCCTCCCTTCGAAGCTCGAATTTTCCGAATCCCCTTCTTACTATGATATGATACTTGATCCCAATGTTCAGCTTCCTAGCTTCTACGGTTTGGGCTGTGGGCTGTTGATGTAGTTTCCTTTTGCCTCCATAATTCAGTCTGTGTGTGCTAGAGAATATTCAAAATACCGAGTATGCAGTTTTATTTATATTATTTTATTGATTTAGAAACCTAGTTTTAGGTCGAGTAACCAATCGAAATGTGAATTTTTCAAACAAACTTTACAGCTCGTTTTCCCCCCTTCGAAGCTCGAATTTTCCGAATCCCCTTCTTACTATGATATGATACTTGATCCCAATGTTCAGCTTCCTAGCTTCTACGGTTTGGGCTGTGGGCTGTTGACGTAGTTTCCTTTTGCCTCCATAATTCAGTCTGTGTGTGCTAGAGAATATTCAAAATACCGAGTATGCAGTATTATTTATATTATTTTATTGATTTAGAAACCTAGTTTTAGGTCGAGTAACCAATCGAAATGTGAATTTTTCAAACAAACTTTACAGCTCGTTTTCCCCCCTTCGAAGCTCGAATTTTCCGAATCCCCTTCTTACTATGATATGATACTTGAGCCCAATGTTCAGCTTCCTAGCTTCTACGGTTTGGGCTGTGGGCTGTTGATGTAGTTTCCTTTTGCCTCCATAATTCAGTCTGTATGTGCTAGAGAATATTCAAAATACCGAGTATGCAGTTTTATTTATATTATTTTATTGATTTAGAAACCTAGTTTTAGGTCGAGTAACCAATCGAAATGTGAATTTTTCAAACAAACTTTACAGCTCGTTTCCTCCCTTCGAAGCTCGAATTTTCCGAATCCCCTTCTTACTATGATATGATACTTGAGCCCAATGTTCAGCTTCCTAGCTTCTACGGTTTGGGCTGTGGGCTGTTGATGTAGTTTCCTTTTGCCTCCATAATTCAGTCTGTATGTGCTAGATAATATTCAAAATACCGAGTATGCAGTTTTATTTATATTATTTTATTGATTTAGAAACCTAGTTTTAGGTCGAGTAACCAATCGAAATGTGAATTTTTCAAACAAACTTTACAGCTCGTTTTCCCCCCTTCGAAGCTCGAATTTTCCGAATCCCCTTCTTACTATGATATGATACTTGATCCCAATGTTCAGCTTCCTAGCTTCTACGGTTTGGGCTGTGGGCTGTTGACGTAGTTTCCTTTTGCCCACATAATTCAGTCTGTATGTGCTAGAGAATATTCAAACTACCGAGTATGCAGTATTATTTATATTATTTTATTGATTTAGAAACCTAGTTTTAGGTCGAGTAACCAATCGAAATGTGAATTTTTCAAACAAACTTTACAGCTCCTTTCCTCCCTTCGAAGCTCGAATTTTCCGAATCCCCTTCTTACTATGATATAATACTTGAACACAAATTTCAGCTTCCTAGCTTCTACGGTTTGGGCTGTGGGCTGTTGAGGTAGTTTCCTTTTGCCTCCATAATTCAGTCTGTATGTGCTAGAGAATATTCAAAATACCGAGTATGCAGTATTATTTATATTATTTTATTGATTTAGAAACCTAGTTTTAGGTCGAGTAACCAATCGAAATGTGAATTTTTCAAACAAACTTTACAGCTCGTTTTCCTCCCTTCGAAGCTCGAATTTTCCGAATCCCCTTCTTACTATGATATGATACTTGATCCCAATGTTCAGCTTCCTAGCTTCTACGGTTTGGGCTGTGGGCTGTTGAAGTAGTTTCCTTTTGCCTCCATAATTCAGTCTGTGTGTCCTAGAGAATATTCAAAATACCGAGTATGCAGTTTTATTTATATTATTTTATTGATTTATAAATCTAGTTTTAGGTCGAGTAACCCATCGAAATGTGAATTTTTCAAACAAACTTTACAGCTCGTTTTCCCCCCTTCGAAGCTCGAATTTTCCGAATCCCCTTCTTACTATGATATGATACTTGATCCCAATGTTCAGCTTCCTAGCTTCTACGGTTTGGGCTGTGGGCTGTTGAAGTAGTTTCCTTTTGCCTCCATAATTCAGTCTGTGTGTCCTAGAGAATATTCAAAATACCGAGTATGCAGTTTTATTTATATTATTTTATTGATTTAGAAACCTAGTTTTAGGTCAAGTAACCAATCGAAATGTGAATTTTTCAAACAAACTTTACAGCTCGTATTCCCCCCTTCGAAGCTCGAATTTTCCGAATCCCATTCTTACTATGATATGATACTTGATCCCAATGTTCAGCTTCCTAGCTTCTACGGTTTGGGCTGTGGGCTGTGGGCTGTTGATGTAGTTTCCTTTTGCCTCAATAATTCAGTCTGTGTGTGCTAGAGAATATTCAAAATACCGAGTATGCAGTTTTATTTATATTATTTTATTGATTTAGAAACCTAGTTTTAGGTCGAGTAACCAATCGAAATGTGAATTTTTCAAACAAACTTTACATCTTGTTTTCCTCCCTTTGTAGCTCGAATTTTCCGAATCCCCTTCTTAATGCACACCTACACTATGATATGATACTTGAGCCCAATGTTCAGCTTCCTAGCTTCTACGGTTTGGGCTGTGGGCTGTTGATGTAGTTTCCGTTTGCCCACATAATTCAGTCTGTGTGTGCTAGAGAATATTCAAAATACCGAGTATGCAGTTTTATTTATATTATTTTATTGATTTAAAAACCTAGTTTTAGGTCGAGTAACCAAACGAAATGTGAATTTTTCAAACAAACTTTACAGCTCGTTTTCCCCCTTCGAAGCTCGAATTTTCCGAATCCCCTTCTTACTATGATATGATACTTGATCCCAATGCTCAGCTTCCTAGCTTCTACGGTTTGGGCTGTGGGCTGTTGATGTAGTTTCCTTTTGCCTCCATAATTCAGTCTGTGTGTGCTAGAGAATATTCAAAATACCGAGTATGCAGTTTTATTTATATTATTTTATTGATTTAGAAACCTAGTTTTAGGTCGAGTAACCCATCGAAATGTGAATTTTTCAAACAAACTTTACAGCTCGTTTTCCCCCCTTCTAAGCTCGAATTTTCCAAATCCCCTTCTTAGTGCACACCTACCTTAAGTTATGATACTTGAACACAAATTTCAGTTTCCTAGCTTCTACGGTTTGGGCTGCCTTTACATCTTGTTTTCCTCCCTTTGTAGCTCGAATTTTCCGAATCCCCTTCTTAATGCACACCTACACTATGATATGATACTTGATCCCAATGTTCAGCTTCCTAGCTTCTACGGTTTGGGCTGTTGATGTAGTTTCCTTTTGCCTCCATAATTCAGTCTGTGTGTGCTAGAGAATATTCAAAATACCGAGTATGCAGTTTTATTTATATTATTTTGTTGATTTAGAAACCTAGTTTTAGGTCGAGTAACCAAACGAAATGTGAATTTTTCAAACAAACTTTACAGCTCGTTTCCCCCCTTCGTAGATCGAATTTTCCGAATCCCCTTCTTACTATGATATAATACTTGAACACAAATTTCAGCTTCCTAGCTTCTACGGTTTGGGCTGTGGGCTGTTGAGGTAGTTTCCTTTTGCCTCCATAATTCAGTCTGTGTGTGCTAGATAATATTCAAAATACCGAGTATGCAGTATTATTTATATTATTTTATTGATTTAGAAACCTAGTTTTAGGTCGAGTAACCCATCGAAATGTGAATTTTTCAAACAAACTTTACCGCTCGTTTTTCCCCCTTCGAAGCTCGAATTTTCCGAATCCCCTTCTTACTATGATATGATACTTGAGCCCAATGTTCAGCTTCCTAGCTTCTACGGTTTGGGCTGTGGGCTGTTGACGTAGTTTCCTTTTGCCCACATAATTCAGTCTGTGTGTCCTAGAGAAGATTCAAAATACCGAGTATGCAGTTTTATTTATATTATTTTATTGATTTAGAAACCTAGTTTTAGGTCAAGTAACCAATCGAAATGTGAATTTTTCAAACAAACTTTACAGCTCGTTTCCTCCCTTCGAAGCTCGAATTTTCCGAATCCCCTTCTTACTATGATATGATACTTGAGCCCAATGTTCAGCTTCCTAGCTTCTACGGTTTGGACTGTGGGCTGTTGACGTAGTTTCCTTTTGCCCACATAATTCAGTCTGTGTGTCCTAGAGAAGATTCAAAATATAGAGTATGCAGTTTTATTTATATTATTTTATTGATTTAGAAACCTAGTTTTAGGTCGAGTAACCAATCGAAATGTGAATTTTTCAAACAAACTTTACAACTCGTTTCCTCCCTTCGAAGCTCGAATTTTCCGAATCCCCTTCTTACTATGATATGATACTTGAGCCCAATGTTCAGCTTCCTAGCTTCTACGGTTTGGGCTGTGGGCTATTGATGTAGTTTCCTTTTGCCTCCATAATTCAGTCTGTATGTGCTAGAGAATATTCAAAATACCGAGTATGCAGTATTATTTATATTATTTTATTGATTTAGAAACCTAGTTTTAGGTCGAGTAACCAATCGAAATGTGAATTTTTCAAACAACCTTTACAGCTCGTTTCCTCCCTTCGAAGCTCGAATTTTCCGAATCCCCTTCTTACTATGATATAATACTTGAACACAAATTTCAGCTTCCTAGCTTCTACGGTTTGGGCTGTGGGCTGTTGAGGTAGTTTCCTTTTGTTTGAAAAATCCACATTTCGATTGGTTAAGTGAATTAAAACTAGCTTTCTAAAATCAATAAAATAATATAAATAAAACTGCATACTCGGTATTTTGAAACTTGTCTAGGACACACAGACTGAATTATGGGGCAAAAGGAAACTACGTCAACAGCCCACAGCCCACAGCCCAAACCGTAAAAGCTAGGAAGCTGAAGTTTGGGCTCAAGTATCATATCACAGTGTAGGTGTGCACTACGAAGGGGATTTGGAAAATTCTAGCTCCAAAGGGGGGAAAACGAGCTGTAAAGTTTGTTTGAAAAATCCACATTTCGATTGGTTAAGTGAATTAAAACTAGCTTTCTAAAATCAATAAAATAATATAAATAAAACTGCATACTCGGTATTTTGAAACTTGTCTAGGACACACAGACTGAATTATGGGGCAAAAGGAAACTACGTCAACAGCCCACAGCCCACAGCCCAAACCGTAAAAGCTAGGAAGCTGAAGTTTGGGCTCAAGTATCATATCACAGTGTAGGTGTGCACTACGAAGGGGATTTGGAAAATTCTAGTTCCAAAGGGGGTAAAACGAACTGTAAAGTTTGATTGAAAAATCCACATTTCGATTGGTTAATTGACTTAAAACTAGCTTTATAAAAGCAATAAAAGAATATAAATAAAACTGCATACTCGGTATTTTGAAACTTGTCTAGGACACACAGACTGAATTATGGGGCAAAAGGAAACTACGTCAACAGCCCACAGCCCACAGCCCAAACCGTAAAAGCTAGGAAGCTGAAGTTTGGGCTCAAGTATCCTATCACAGTGTAGGTGTGCACTACGAAGGGGATTTGGCAAATTCTAGCTCCAAAGGGGGTAAAACGAACTGTAAAGTTTGTTTGAAAAATCCACATTTCGATTGATTAATTGACTTAAAACTAGGTTTCTAAAATCAAAAAAAGAATATAAATAAAACTGCATACTCGGTATTTTGAAACTTGTCTAGGACACACAGACTGAATTATGGGGCAAAAGGAAACTACGTCAACAGCCCACAGCCCAAACCGTAAAAGCTAGGAAGCTGAAGTTTGGGCTCAAGTATCCTATCACAGTGTAGGTGTGCACTACGAAGGGGATTTGGCAAATTCTAGCTCCAAAGGGGGGAAAACGAGCTGTAAAGTTTGTTTGAAAAATCCACATTTCGATTGATTAATTGACTTAAAACTAGGTTTCTAAAATCAAAAAAAGAATATAAATAAAACTGCATACTCGGTATTTTGAAACTTGTCTAGGACACACAGACTGAATTATGGGGCAAAAGGAAACTACGTCAACAGCCCACAGCCCAAACCGTAAAAGCTAGGAAGCTGAAGTTTGGGCTCAAGTATCATATCACAGTGTAGGTGTGCACTACGAAGGGGATTTGGAAAATTCTAGCTCCAAAGGGGGGAAAACGAGCTGTAAAGTTTGTTTGAAAAATCCACATTTCGATTAATTAATTGACTTAAAACTAGCTTTCTAAAATCAATAAAAGAATATAAATAAAACTGCATACTCGGTATTTTGAAACTTGTCTAGGACACACAGACTGAATTATGGGGCAAAAGGAAACTACGTCAACAGCCCACAGCCCAAACCGTAAAAGCTAGGAAGCTGAAGTTTGGGCTCAAGTATCATATCACAGTGTAGGTGTGCACTACGAAGGGGATTTGGAAAATTCTAGCTCCAAAGGGGGGAAAACGAGCTGTAAAGTTTGTTTGAAAAATCCACATTTCGATTGGTTAATTGACTTAAAACTAGCTTTCTAAAAGCAATAAAAGAATATAAATAAAACTGCATACTCGGTATTTTGAAACTTGTCTAGGACACACAGACTGAATTATGGGGCAAAAGGAAACTACGTCAACAGCCCACAGCCCAAACCGTAAAAGCTAGGAAGCTGAAGTTTGGGCTCAAGTATCATATCACAGTGTAGGTGTGCACTACGAAGGGGATTTGGAAAATTCTAGCTCCAAAGGGGGGAAAACGAGCTGTAAAGTTTGTTTGAAAAATCCACATTTCGATTGGATTAATTGACTTAAAACTAGCTTTCTAAAATCAAAAAAAGAATATAAATAAAACTGCATACTCGGTATTTTGAAACTTGTCTAGGACACACAGACTGAATTATGGGGCAAAAGGAAACTACGTCAACAGCCCACAGCCCAAACCGTAAAAGCTAGGAAGCTGAAGTTTGGGCTCAAGTATCCTATCACAGTGTAGGTGTGCACTACGAAGGGGATTTGGCAAATTCTAGCTCCAAAGGGGGTAAAACGAACTGTAAAGTTTGTTTGAAAAATCCACATTTCGATTGGTTAATCGACTTAAAACTAGGTTTCTAAAATCAAAAAAAGAATATAAATAAAACTGCATACTCGGTATTTTGAAACTTGTCTAGGACACACAGACTGAATTATGGGGCAAAAGGAAACTACGTCAACAGCCCACAGCCCAAACCGTAAAAGCTAGGAAGCTGAAGTTTGGGCTCAAGTATCCTATCACAGTGTAGGTGTGCACTACGAAGGGGATTTGGAAAATTCTAGCTGCCAAAGGGGGGAAAACGAGCTGTAAAGTTTGTTTGAAAAATCCACATTTCGATTGGTTAATTGACTTAAAACTAGCTTTCTAAAATCAATAAAAGAATATAAATAAAACTGCATACTCGGTATTTTGAAACTTGTCTAGGACACACAGACTGAATTATGGGGCAAAAGGAAACTACGTCAACAGCCCACAGCCCAAACCGTAAAAGCTAGGAAGCTGAAGTTTGGGCTCAAGTATCCTATCATAGTGTAGGTGTGCACTACGAAGGGGATTTGGAAAATTCTAGCTCCAAAGGGGGGAAAACGAGCTGTAAAGTTTGTTTGAAAAATCCACATTTCGATTGATTAATTGACTTAAAACTAGGTTTCTAAAATCAAAAAAAGAATATAAATAAAACTGCATACTCGGTATTTTGAAACTTGTCTAGGACACACAGACTGAATTATGGGGCAAAAGGAAACTACGTCAACAGCCCACAGCCAGCCCAAACCGTAAAAGCTAGGAAGCTGAAGTTTGGGCTCAAGTATCATATCACAGTGTAGGTGTGCACTACGAAGGGGATTTGGAAAATTCTAGCTCCAAAGGGGGTAAAACGAACTTTAAAGTTTGTTTGAAAAATCCACATTTCGATTGGTTAATTGACTTAAAACTAGGTTTCTAAAATCAAAAAAAGAATATAAATAAAACTGCATACTCGGTATTTTGAAACTTGTCTAGAACACACAGACTGAATTATGGGGCAAAAGGAAACTACGTCAACAGCCCACAGCCCACAGCCCAAACCGTAAAAGCTAGGAAGCTGAAGTTTGGGCTCAAGTATCATATCACAGTGTAGGTGTGCACTACGAAGGGGATTTGGAAAATTCTAGTTCCAAAGGGGGGAAAACGAGCTGTAAAGTTTGTTTGAAAAATCCACATCTCGATTGGTTAAGTGAATTAAAACTAGCTTTCTAAAATCAATAAAATAATATAAATAAAACTGCATACTCGGTATTTTGAAACTTGTCTAGGACACACAGACTGAATTATGGGGCAAAAGGAAACTACGTCAACAGCCCACAGCCCAAACCGTAAAAGCTAGGAAGCTGAAGTTTGGGCTCAAGTATCCTATCATAGTGTAGGTGTGCACTACGAAGGGGATTTGGCAAATTCTATCTGCAAAGGGGGGAAAACGAGCTGTAAAGTTTGTTTGAAAAATCCACATTTCGATTGGTTAATTGAATTAAAACTAGCTTTCTAAAAGCAATAAAAGAATATAAATAAATCTGCATACTCGGTATTTTGAAACTTGTCTAGGACCCACAGACTGAATTATGGGGCAAAAGGAAACTACGTCAACAGCCCACAGCCCACAGTCCAAACCGTAAAAGCTAGGAAGCTGAAGTTTGGGCTCAAGTATCCTATCATAGTGTAGGTGTGCACTACGAAGGGGATTTGGCAAATTCTAGCTGCAAAGGGGGGAAAACGAGCTGTAAATTTGTTTGAAAAATCCACATTTCGATTAATTAATTGACTTAAAACTAGCTTTCTAAAATCAAAAAAAGAATATAAATAAAACTGCATACTCGGTATTTTGAAACTTGTCTAGGACACACAGACTGAATTATGGGGCAAAAGGAAACTACGTCAACAGCCCACAGCCCAAACCGTAAAAGCTAGGAAGCTGAAGTTTGGGCTCAAGTATCCTATCACAGTGTAGGTGTGCACTACGAAGGGGATTTGGAAAATTCTAGCTCCAAAGGGGGGAAAACGAAGCTGTAAAGTTTGTTTGAAAAATCCACATTTCGATTGGTTAATTGACTTAAAACTAGCTTTCTAAAATCAAATAAAAGAATATAAATAAAACTGCATACTCGGTATTTTGAAACTTGTCTAGGACACACAGACTGAATTATGGGGCAAAAGGAAACTACGTCAACAGCCCACAGCCCAAACCGTAAAAGCTAGGAAGCTGAAGTTTGGGCTCAAGTATCATATCACAGTGTAGGTGTGCACTACGAAGGGGATTTGGAAAATTCTAGTTCCAAAGGGGGGAAAACGAGCTGTAAAGTTTGTTTGAAAAATCCACATTTCGATTGATTAATTGACTTAAAACTAGCTTTCTAAAATCAAAAAAAGAATATAAATAAAACTGCATACTCGGTATTTTGAAACTTGTCTAGGACACACAGACTGAATTATGGGGCAAAAGGAAACTACGTCAACAGCCCACAGCCCAAACCGTAAAAGCTAGGAAGCTGAAGTTTGGGCTCAAGTATCATATCACAGTGTAGGTGTGCACTACGAAGGGGATTTGGAAAATTCTAGTTCCAAAGGGGGGAAAACGAACTGTAAAGTTTGTTTGAAAAATCCACATTTCGATTAATTAATTGACTTAAAACTAGGTTTCTAAAATCAAAAAAAGAATATAAATAAATCTGCATACTCGGTATTTTGAAACTTGTCTAGGACACACAGACTGAATTATGGGGCAAAAGGAAACTACGTCAACAGCCCACAGCCCAAACCGTAAAAGCTAGGAAGCTGAAGTTTGGGCTCAAGTATCATATCACAGTGTAGGTGTGCACTACGAAGGGGATTTGGCAAATTCTAGCTCCAAAGGGGGTAAAACGAACTGTAAAGTTTGTTTGAAAAATCCACATTTCGATTGGTTAATTGACTTAAAACTAGCTTTCTAAAATCAAAAAAAAGAATATAAATAAAACTGCATACTCGGTATTTTGGAAACTTGTCTAGGACACACAGACTGAATTATGGGGCAAAAGGAAACTACGTCAACAGCCCACAGCCCAAACCGTAAAAGCTAGGAAGCTGAAGTTTGGGCTCAAGTATCCTATCATAGTGTAGGTGTGCACTACGAAGGGGATTTGGAAAATTCTAGCTCCAAAGGGGGGAAAACGAGCTGTAAAGTTTGTTTGAAAAATCCACATTTCGATTGATTAATTGACTTAAAACTAGCTTTCTAAAATCAAAAAAAGAATATAAATAAAACTGCATACTCGGTATTTTGAAACTTGTCTAGGACACACAGACTGAATTATGGGGCAAAAGGAAACTACGTCAACAGCCCACAGCCCACAGCCCAAACCGTAAAAGCTAGGAAGCTGAAGTTTGGGCTCAAGTACCCTATCACAGTGTAGGTGTGCACTACGAAGGGGATTTGGAAAATTCTAGCTCCAAAGGGGGGAAACGAGCTGTAAAGTTTGTTTGAAAAATCCACATTTCGATTGGTTAATTGACTTAAAACTAGCTTTCTAAAAGCAATAAAAGAATATAAATAAAACTGCATACTCGGTATTTTGAAACTTGTCTAAAGGAAACTACGTCAACAGCCCACAGCCCAAATCGTAAAAGCTAGGAAGCTGAATTTTGGGCTCAAGTACCCTATCACAGTGTAGGTGTGCACTACGAAGGGGATTTGGAAAATTCTAGCTCCAAAGGGGGGAAAACGAGCTGTAAAGTTTGTTTGAAAAATCCACATTTCGATTGGTTAATTGACTTAAAACTAGCTTTCTAAAATCACTACGTCAACAGCCCACAGCCCAAACCGTAAAAGCTAGGAAGCTGAAGTTTGGGCTCAAGTATCCTATCACAGTGTAGGTGTGCACTACGAAGGGGATTTGGAAAATTCTAGTTCCAAAGGGGGGAAACGAGCTGTAAAGTTTGTTTGAAAAATCCACATTTCGATTAATTAATTGACTTAAAACTAGCTTTCTAAAATCAAAAAAAGAATATAAATAAAACTGCATACTCGGTATTTTGAAACTTGTCTAGGACACACAGACTGAATTATGGGGCAAAAGGAAACTACGTCAACAGCCCACAGCCCACAGCCCAAACCGTAAAAGCTAGGAAGCTGAAGTTTGGGCTCAAGTATCATATCACAGTGTAGGTGTGCACTACGAAGGGGATTTGGAAAATTCTAGTTCCAAAGGGGGGAAAACGAACTGTAAAGTTTGTTTGAAAAATCCACATTTCGATTAATTAATTGACTTAAAACTAGGTTTCTAAAATCAAAAAAAGAATATAAATAAATCTGCATACTCGGTATTTTGAAAATTGTCTAGGACACACAGACTGAATTATGGGGCAAAAGGAAACTACGTCAACAGCCCACAGCCCACAGCCCAAACCGTAAAAGCTAGGAAGCTGAAGTTTGGGCTCAAGTATCCTATCACAGTGTAGGTGTGCACTACGAAGGGGATTTGGAAAATTCTAGCTCCAAAGGGGGTAAAACGAACTGTAAAGTTTGTTTGAAAAATCCACATTTCGATTGGTTAATCGACTTAAAACTAGGTTTCTAAAATCAAAAAAAGAATATAAATAAAACTGCATACTCGGTATTTTGAAACTTGTCTAGGACACACAGACTGAATTATGGGGGCAAAAGGAAACTACGTCAACAGCCCACAGCCCAAACCGTAAAAGCTAGGAAGCTGAAGTTTGGGCTCAAGTATCATATCACAGTGTAGGTGTGCACTACGAAGGGGATTTGGAAAATTCTAGCTCCAAAGGGGGGAAAACGAGCTGTAAAGTTTGTTTGAAAAATCCACATTTCGATTAGTTAATTGACTTAAAACTAGGTTTCTAAAATCAAAAAAAGAATATAAATAAAACTGCATACTCGGTATTTTGAAACTTGTCTAGGACACACAGACTGAATTATGGGGCAAAAGGAAACTACGTCAACAGCCCACAGCCCACAGCCCAAACCGTAAAAGCTAGGAAGCTGAAGTTTGGGCTCAAGTATCATATCACAGTGTAGGTGTGCACTACGAAGGGGATTTGGAAAATTCTAGCTCCAAAGGGGGTAAAACGAACTTTAAAGTTTGTTTGAAAAATCCACATTTCGATTGGTTAATTGACTTAAAACTAGGTTTCTAAAATCAAAAAAAGAATATAAATAAATCTGCATACTCGGTATTTTGAAACTTGTCTAGGACAAACAGACTGAATTATGGGGGCAAAAGGAAACTACGTCAACAGCCCACAGCCCAAACCGTAAAAGCTAGGAAGCTGAAGTTTGGGTTCAAGTACCCTATCACAGTGTAGGTGTGCACTACGAAGGGGATTTGGAAAATTCTAGCTCCAAAGGGGGTAAAACGAACTGTAAAGTTTGTTTGAAAAATCCACATTTCGATTGGTTAATCGACTTAAAACTAGCTTTCTAAAAGCAATAAAAGAATATAAATAAAACTGCATACTCGGTATTTTGAAACTTGTCTAGGACACACAGACTGAATTATGGGGCAAAAGGAAACTACGTCAACAGCCCACAGCCCAAACCGTAAAAGCTAGGAAGCTGAAGTTTGGGCTCAAGTATCATATCACAGTGTAGGTGTGCACTACAAAGGGGATTTGGAAAATTCTAGCTCCAAAGGGGGATAAAACGAACTGTAAAGTTTGTTTGAAAAATCCACATTTCGATTGGTTAATTGACTTAAAACTAGGTTTCTAAAATCAAAAAAAGAATATAAATAAATCTGCATACTCGGTATTTTGAAACTTGTCTAGGACAAACAGACTGAATTATGGGGGCAAAAGGAAACTACGTCAACAGCCCACAGCCCAAACCGTAAAAGCTAGGAAGCTGAAGTTTGGGTTCAAGTATCCTATCACAGTGTAGGTGTGCACTACGAAGGGGATTTGGAAAATTCTAGCTGCAAAGGGGGGAAAACGAGCTGTAAATTTGTTTGAAAAATCCACATTTCGATTAATTAATTGACTTAAAACTAGCTTTCTAAAGGCAATAAAAGAATATAAATAAAACTGCATACTCGGTATTTTGAAACTTGTCTAGGACCCACAGACTGAATTATGGGGCAAAAGGAAACTACGTCAACAGCCCACAGCCCACAGTCCAAACCGTAAAAGCTAGGAAGGCTGAAGTTTGGGCTCAAGTATCCTATCATAGTGTAGGTGTGCACTACGAAGGGGATTTGGAAAATTCTAGCTCCAAAGGGGGTAAAACGAACTGTAAAGTTTGTTTGAAAAATCCACATTTCGATTGGTTAATTGACTTAAAACTAGCTTTCTAAAATCAAAAAAAGAATATAAATAAATCTGCATACTCGGTATTTTGAAACTTGTCTAGGACAAACAGACTGAATTATGGGGGCAAAAGGAAACTACGTCAACAGCCCACAGCCCACAGCCCAAACCGTAAAAGCTAGGAAGCTGAAGTTTGGGCTCAAGTATCATATCACAGTGTAGGTGTGCACTACGAAGGGGATTTGGAAAATTCTAGCTCCAAAGGGGGTAAAACGAACTGTAAAGTTTGTTTGAAAAATCCACATTTCGATTGGTTAATTGACTTAAAACTAGGTTTCTAAAATCAAAAAAAGAATATAAATAAATCTGCATACTCGGTATTTTGAAACTTGTCTAGGACAAACAGACTGAATTATGGGGGCAAAAGGAAACTACGTCAACAGCCCACAGCCCAAACCGTAGAAGCTAGGAAGCTGAAGTTTGGGTTCATGTATCCTATCATAGTGTAGGTGTGCACTACGAAGGGGATTTGGAAAATTCTAGCTGCCAAAGGGGGGAAAACGAGCTGTAAAGTTTGTTTGAAAAATCCACATTTCGATTAATTAATTGACTTAAAACTAGCTTTCTAAAATCAATAAAAGAATATAAATAAAACTGCATACTCGGTATTTTGAAACTTGTCTAGGACACACAGACTGAATTATGGGGCAAAAGGAAACTACGTCAACAGCCCACAGCCACAGCCCAAACCGTAAAAGCTAGGAAGCTGAAGTTTGGGCTCAAGTATCATATCACAGTGTAGGTGTGCACTACGAAGGGGATTTGGAAAATTCTAGCTCCAAAGGGGGGAAAACGAGCTGTAAAGTTTGTTTGAAAAATCCACATTTCGATTGATTAATTGACTTAAAACTAGCTTTCTAAAATCAATAAAAGAATATAAATAAAACTGCATACTCGGTATTTTGAAACTTGTCTAGGACACACAGACTGAATTATGGGGCAAAAGGAAACTACGTCAACAGCCCACAGCCCAAACCGTAAAAGCTAGGAAGCTGAAGTTTGGGCTCAAGTATCCTATCACAGTGTAGGTGTGCACTACGAAGGGGATTTGGAAAATTCTAGCTCCAAAGGGGGGAAAACGAGCTGTAAAGTTTGTTTGAAAAATCCACATTTCGATTGGATTAATTGACTTAAAACTAGGTTTCTAAAATCAAAAAAAGAATATAAATAAAACTGCATACTCGGTATTTTGAAACTTGTCTAGGACACACAGACTGAATTATGGGGCAAAAGGAAACTACGTCAACAGCCCACAGCCCAAACCGTAAAAGCTAGGAAGCTGAAGTTTGGGCTCAAGTATCCTATCACAGTGTAGGTGTGCACTACGAAGGGGATTTGGAAAATTCTAGCTCCAAAGGGGGGAAAACGAGCTGTAAAGTTTGTTTGAAAAATCCACATTTCGATTGATTAATTGACTTAAAACTAGCTTTCTAAAATCAAAAAAAGAATATAAATAAAACTGCATACTCGGTATTTTGAAACTTGTCTAGGACACACAGACTGAATTATGGGGCAAAAGGAAACTACGTCAACAGCCCACAGCCCAAACCGTAAAAGCTAGGAAGCTGAAGTTTGGGCTCAAGTATCATATCACAGTGTAGGTGTGCACTACGAAGGGGATTTGGAAAATTCTAGCTCCAAAGGGGGTAAAACGAACTGTAAAGTTTGTTTGAAAAATCCACATTTCGATTGATTAATTGACTTAAAACTAGCTTTCTAAAATCAAAAAAAGAATATAAATAAAACTGCATACTCGGTATTTTGAAACTTGTCTAGGACAAACAGACTGAATTATGGGGGCAAAAGGAAACTACGTCAACAGCCCACAGCCCAAATCGTAGAAGCTAGGAAGCTGAAGTTTGGGCTCAAGTATCCTATCATAGTGTAGGTGTGCACTACGAAGGGGATTTGGAAAATTCTAGCTCCAAAGGGGGGAAAACGAAGCTGTAAAGTTTGTTTGAAAAATCCACATTTCGATTGATTAATTGACTTAAAACTAGGTTTCTAAAATCAAAAAAAGAATATAAATAAAACTGCATACTCGGTATTTTGAAACTTGTCTAGGACACACAGACTGAATTATGGGGCAAAAGGAAACTACGTCAACAGCCCACAGCCCAAACCGTAAAAGCTAGGAAGCTGAAGTTTGGGCTCAAGTATCATATCACAGTGTAGGTGTGCACTACGAAGGGGATTTGGAAAATTCTAGCTCCAAAGGGGGGAAAACGAACTGTAAAGTTTGTTTGAAAAATCCACATTTCGATTGATTAATTGACTTAAAACTAGGTTTCTAAAATCAAAAAAAGAATATAAATAAATCTGCATACTCGGTATTTTGAAACTTGTCTAGGACACACAGACTGAATTATGGGGCAAAAGGAAACTACGTCAACAGCCCACAGCCCAAACCGTAAAAGCTAGGAAGCTGAAGTTTGGGCTCAAGTATCATATCACAGTGTAGGTGTGCACTACGAAGGGGATTTGGAAAATTCTAGCTCCAAAGGGGGTAAAACGAGCTGTAAAGTTTGTTTGAAAAATCCACATTTCGATTGATTAATTGACTTAAAACTAGCTTTCTAAAATCAAAAATAGAATATAAATAAAACTGCATACTCGGTATTTTGAAACTTGTCTAGGACACACAGACTGAATTATGGGGGCAAAAGGAAACTACGTCAACAGCCCACAGCCCAAACCGTAGAAGCTAGGAAGCTGAAGTTTGGGCTCAAGTATCCTATCATAGTGTAGGTGTGCACTACGAAGGGGATTTGGAAAATTCTAGCTCCAAAGGGGGGAAAACGAACTGTAAAGTTTGTTTGAAAAATCCACATTTCGATTGATTAATTGACTTAAAACTAGCTTTCTAAAATCAAAAAAAGAATATAAATAAAACTGCATACTCGGTATTTTGAAACTTGTCTAGGACACACAGACTGAATTATGGGGCAAAAGGAAACTACGTCAACAGCCCACAGCCCAAACCGTAAAAGCTAGGAAGCTGAAGTTTGGGCTCAAGTATCATATCACAGTGTAGGTGTGCACTACGAAGGGGATTTGGAAAATTCTAGCTCCAAAGGGGGGAAAACGAAGCTGTAAAGTTTGTTTGAAAAATCCACATTTCGATTGGTTAATTGACTTAAAACTAGGTTTCTAAAATCAAAAAAAGAATATAAATAAAACTGCATACTCGGTATTTTGAAACTTGTCTAGGACACACAGACTGAATTATGGGGCAAAAGGAAACTACGTCAACAGCCCACAGCCCAAACCGTAAAAGCTAGGAAGCTGAAGTTTGGGCTCAAGTATCCTATCATCAGTGTAGGTGTGCACTACGAAGGGGATTTGGAAAATTCTAGCTCCAAAGGGGGGAAAACGAGCTGTAAAGTTTGTTTGAAAAATCCACATTTCGATTGATTAATTGACTTAAAACTAGCTTTCTAAAATCAAAAAAAGAATATAAATAAAACTGCATACTCGGTATTTTGAAACTTGTCTAGGACACACAGACTGAATTATGGGGCAAAAGGAAACTACGTCAACAGCCCACAGCCCAAACCGTAAAAGCTAGGAAGCTGAAGTTTGGGCTCAAGTATCCTATCACAGTGTAGGTGTGCACTACGAAGGGGATTTGGAAAATTCTAGCTCCAAAGGGGGGAAAACGAAGCTGTAAAGTTTGTTTGAAAAATCCACATTTCGATTGATTAATTGACTTAAAACTAGGTTTCTAAAATCAAAAAAAGAATATAAATAAAACTGCATACTCGGTATTTTGAAACTTGTCTAGGACACACAGACTGAATTATGGGGCAAAAGGAAACTACGTCAACAGCCCACAGCCCAAACCGTAAAAGCTAGGAAGCTGAAGTTTGGGCTCAAGTATCATATCACAGTGTAGGTGTGCACTACGAAGGGGATTTGGAAAATTCTAGCTCCAAAGGGGGGAAAACGAAGCTGTAAAGTTTGTTTGAAAAATCCACATTTCGATTGATTAATTGACTTAAAACTAGGTTTCTAAAATCAAAAAAAGAATATAAATAAATCTGCATACTCGGTATTTTGAAACTTGTCTAGGACACACAGACTGAATTATGGGGCAAAAGGAAACTACGTCAACAGCCCACAGCCCAAACCGTAAAAGCTAGGAAGCTGAAGTTTGGGCTCAAGTATCATATCACAGTGTAGGTGTGCACTACGAAGGGGATTTGGAAAATTCTAGCTCCAAAGGGGGGAAAACGAGCTGTAAAGTTTGTTTGAAAAATCCACATTTCGATTGGTTAATTGACTTAAAACTAGCTTTCTAAAATCAAAAAAAGAATATAAATAAAACTGCATACTCGGTATTTTGAAACTTGTCTAGGACACACAGACTGAATTATGGGGCAAAAGGAAACTACGTCAACAGCCCACAGCCCAAACCGTAAAAGCTAGGAAGCTGAAGTTTGGGCTCAAGTATCATATCACAGTGTAGGTGTGCACTACGAAGGGGATTTGGAAAATTCTAGCTCCAAAGGGGGGAAAACGAGCTGTAAAGTTTGTTTGAAAAATCCACATTTCGATTGGATTAATTGACTTAAAACTAGGTTTCTAAAATCAAAAAAAGAATATAAATAAAACTGCATACTCGGTATTTTGAAACTTGTCTAGGACACACAGACTGAATTATGGGGCAAAAGGAAACTACGTCAACAGCCCACAGCCCAAACCGTAAAAGCTAGGAAGCTGAAGTTTGGGCTCAAGTATCATATCACAGTGTAGGTGTGCACTACGAAGGGGATTTGGAAAATTCTAGCTCCAAAGGGGGGAAAACGAGCTGTAAAGTTTGTTTGAAAAATCCACATTTCGATTGGATTAATTGACTTAAAACTAGCTTTCTAAAATCAAAAAAGAATATAAATAAAACTGCATACTCGGTATTTTGAAACTTGTCTAGGACACACAGACTGAATTATGGGGCAAAAGGAAACTACGTCAACAGCCCACAGCCCAAACCGTAAAAGCTAGGAAGCTGAAGTTTGGGCTCAAGTATCCTATCACAGTGTAGGTGTGCACTACGAAGGGGATTTGGAAAATTCTAGCTCCAAAGGGGGGAAAACGAGCTGTAAAGTTTGTTTGAAAAATCCACATTTCGATTGATTAATTGACTTAAAACTAGCTTTCTAAAATCAAAAAAAGAATATAAATAAAACTGCATACTCGGTATTTTGAAACTTGTCTAGGACACACAGACTGAATTATGGGGCAAAAGGAAACTACGTCAACAGCCCACAGCCCAAACCGTAAAAGCTAGGAAGCTGAAGTTTGGGCTCAAGTATCATATCACAGTGTAGGTGTGCACTACGAAGGGGATTTGGAAAATTCTAGCTCCAAAGGGGGGAAAACGAGCTGTAAAGTTTGTTTGAAAAATCCACATTTCGATTGGATTAATTGACTTAAAACTAGCTTTCTAAAATCAAAAAAAGAATATAAATAAAACTGCATACTCGGTATTTTGAAACTTGTCTAGGACACACAGACTGAATTATGGGGCAAAAGGAAACTACGTCAACAGCCCACAGCCCAAACCGTAAAAGCTAGGAAGCTGAAGTTTGGGCTCAAGTATCCTATCATAGTGTAGGTGTGCACTACGAAGGGGATTTGGAAAATTCTAGCTCCAAAGGGGGTAAAACGAACTGTAAAGTTTGTTTGAAAAATCCACATTTCGATTGGATTAATTGACTTAAAACTAGCTTTCTAAAATCAAAAAAAGAATATAAATAAAACTGCATACTCGGTATTTTGAAACTTGTCTAGGACACACAGACTGAATTATGGGGCAAAAGGAAACTACGTCAACAGCCCACAGCCCAAACCGTAAAAGCTAGGAAGCTGAAGTTTGGGCTCAAGTATCATATCACAGTGTAGGTGTGCACTACGAAGGGGATTTGGAAAATTCTAGCTCCAAAGGGGGGAAAACGAGCTGTAAAGTTTGTTTGAAAAATCCACATTTCGATTGGTTAATTGACTTAAAACTAGGTTTCTAAAATCAAAAAAAGAATATAAATAAAACTGCATACTCGGTATTTTGAAACTTGTCTAGGACACACAGACTGAATTATGGGGCAAAAGGAAACTACGTCAACAGCCCACAGCCCACAGCCCAAACCGTAAAAGCTAGGAAGCTGAAGTTTGGGCTCAAGTATCATATCACAGTGTAGGTGTGCACTACGAAGGGGATTTGGAAAATTCTAGCTCCAAAGGGGGGAAAACGAACTGTAAAGTTTGTTTGAAAAATCCACATTTCGATTGATTAATTGACTTAAAACTAGCTTTCTAAAATCAAAAAAAGAATATAAATAAAACTGCATACTCGGTATTTTGAAACTTGTCTAGGACACACAGACTGAATTATGGGGCAAAAGGAAACTACGTCAACAGCCCACAGCCCAAACCGTAAAAGCTAGGAAGCTGAAGTTTGGGCTCAAGTATCCTATCACAGTGTAGGTGTGCACTACGAAGGGGATTTGGAAAATTCTAGCTCCAAAGGGGGGAAAACGAAGCTGTAAAGTTTGTTTGAAAAATCCACATTTCGATTGATTAATTGACTTAAAACTAGCTTTCTAAAATCAAAAAAAGAATATAAATAAAACTGCATACTCGGTATTTTGAAACTTGTCTAGGACACACAGACTGAATTATGGGGCAAAAGGAAACTACGTCAACAGCCCACAGCCCAAACCGTAAAAGCTAGGAAGCTGAAGTTTGGGCTCAAGTATCCTATCACAGTGTAGGTGTGCACTACGAAGGGGATTTGGAAAATTCTAGCTCCAAAGGGGGGAAAACGAGCTGTAAAGTTTGTTTGAAAAATCCACATTTCGATTGGTTAATTGACTTAAAACTAGCTTTCTAAAATCAAAAAAAGAATATAAATAAAACTGCATACTCGGTATTTTGAAACTTGTCTAGGACACACAGACTGAATTATGGGGCAAAAGGAAACTACGTCAACAGCCCACAGCCCAAACCGTAAAAGCTAGGAAGCTGAAGTTTGGGCTCAAGTATCCTATCATAGTGTAGGTGTGCACTACGAAGGGGATTTGGAAAATTCTAGCTCCAAAGGGGGGAAAACGAGCTGTAAAGTTTGTTTGAAAAATCCACATTTCGATTGATTAATTGACTTAAAACTAGCTTTCTAAAATCAAAAAAAGAATATAAATAAAACTGCATACTCGGTATTTTGAAACTTGTCTAGGACACACAGACTGAATTATGGGGGCAAAAGGAAACTACGTCAACAGCCCACAGCCCAAACCGTAAAAGCTAGGAAGCTGAAGTTTGGGCTCAAGTATCCTATCACAGTGTAGGTGTGCACTACGAAGGGGATTTGGAAAATTCTAGCTCCAAAGGGGGGAAAACGAGCTGTAAAGTTTGTTTGAAAAATCCACATTTCGATTGGTTAATTGACTTAAAACTAGCTTTCTAAAATCAAAAAAAGAATATAAATAAAACTGCATACTCGGTATTTTGAAACTTGTCTAGGACACACAGACTGAATTATGGGGCAAAAGGAAACTACGTCAACAGCCCACAGCCCAAACCGTAAAAGCTAGGAAGCTGAAGTTTGGGCTCAAGTATCATATCACAGTGTAGGTGTGCACTACGAAGGGGATTTGGAAAATTCTAGCTCCAAAGGGGGGAAAACGAAGCTGTAAAGTTTGTTTGAAAAATCCACATTTCGATTGGTTAATTGACTTAAAACTAGCTTTCTAAAATCAATAAAAGAATATAAATAAAACTGCATACTCGGTATTTTGAAACTTGTCTAGGACACACAGACTGAATTATGGGGCAAAAGGAAACTACGTCAACAGCCCACAGCCCAAACCGTAAAAGCTAGGAAGCTGAAGTTTGGGCTCAAGTATCATATCACAGTGTAGGTGTGCACTACGAAGGGGATTTGGAAAATTCTAGCTCCAAAGGGGGGAAAACGAGCTGTAAAGTTTGTTTGAAAAATCCACATTTCGATTGATTAATTGACTTAAAACTAGCTTTCTAAAATCAATAAAAGAATATAAATAAAACTGCATACTCGGTATTTTGAAACTTGTCTAGGACACACAGACTGAATTATGGGGCAAAAGGAAACTACGTCAACAGCCCACAGCCCAAACCGTAAAAGCTAGGAAGCTGAAGTTTGGGCTCAAGTATCATATCACAGTGTAGGTGTGCACTACGAAGGGGATTTGGAAAATTCTAGCTCCAAAGGGGGGAAAACGAAGCTGTAAAGTTTGTTTGAAAAATCCACATTTCGATTGATTAATTGACTTAAAACTAGCTTTCTAAAATCAAAAAAAGAATATAAATAAAACTGCATACTCGGTATTTTGAAACTTGTCTAGGACACACAGACTGAATTATGGGGCAAAAGGAAACTACGTCAACAGCCCACAGCCCAAACCGTAAAAGCTAGGAAGCTGAAGTTTGGGCTCAAGTATCATATCACAGTGTAGGTGTGCACTACGAAGGGGATTTGGAAAATTCTAGCTCCAAAGGGGGGAAAACGAAGCTGTAAAGTTTGTTTGAAAAATCCACATTTCGATTGATTAATTGACTTAAAACTAGCTTTCTAAAATCAAAAAAAGAATATAAATAAAACTGCATACTCGGTATTTTGAAACTTGTCTAGGACAAACAGACTGAATTATGGGGCAAAAGGAAACTACGTCAACAGCCCACAGCCCAAACCGTAAAAGCTAGGAAGCTGAAGTTTGGGCTCAAGTATCCTATCATAGTGTAGGTGTGCACTACGAAGGGGATTTGGAAAATTCTAGCTCCAAAGGGGGGAAAACGAGCTGTAAAGTTTGTTTGAAAAATCCACATTTCGATTGATTAATTGACTTAAAACTAGGTTTCTAAAATCAAAAAAAGAATATAAATAAAACTGCATACTCGGTATTTTGAAACTTGTCTAGGACACACAGACTGAATTATGGGGGCAAAAGGAAACTACGTCAACAGCCCACAGCCCACAGCCCAAACCGTAAAAGCTAGGAAGCTGAAGTTTGGGCTCAAGTATCATATCACAGTGTAGGTGTGCACTACGAAGGGGATTTGGAAAATTCTAGCTCCAAAGGGGGGAAAACGAGCTGTAAAGTTTGTTTGAAAAATCCACATTTCGATTGGTTAATTGACTTAAAACTAGCTTTCTAAAATCAATAAAAGAATATAAATAAAACTGCATACTCGGTATTTTGAAACTTGTCTAGGACACACAGACTGAATTATGGGGCAAAAGGAAACTACGTCAACAGCCCACAGCCCAAACCGTAAAAGCTAGGAAGCTGAAGTTTGGGCTCAAGTATCATATCACAGTGTAGGTGTGCACTACGAAGGGGATTTGGAAAATTCTAGCTCCAAAGGGGGGAAAACGAGCTGTAAAGTTTGTTTGAAAAATCCACATTTCGATTGGTTAATTGACTTAAAACTAGCTTTCTAAAATCAAAAAAAGAATATAAATAAAACTGCATACTCGGTATTTTGAAACTTGTCTAGGACACACAGACTGAATTATGGGGCAAAAGGAAACTACGTCAACAGCCCACAGCCCAAACCGTAAAAGCTAGGAAGCTGAAGTTTGGGCTCAAGTATCATATCACAGTGTAGGTGTGCACTACGAAGGGGATTTGGAAAATTCTAGCTCCAAAGGGGGTAAAACGAACTGTAAAGTTTGTTTGAAAAATCCACATTTCGATTGATTAATTGACTTAAAACTAGGTTTCTAAAATCAAAAAAAGAATATAAATAAAACTGCATACTCGGTATTTTGAAACTTGTCTAGGACACACAGACTGAATTATGGGGCAAAAGGAAACTACGTCAACAGCCCACAGCCCAAACCGTAAAAGCTAGGAAGCTGAAGTTTGGGCTCAAGTATCATATCACAGTGTAGGTGTGCACTACGAAGGGGATTTGGAAAATTCTAGCTCCAAAGGGGGGAAAACGAACTGTAAAGTTTGTTTGAAAAATCCACATTTCGATTGGATTAATTGACTTAAAACTAGCTTTCTAAAATCAAAAAAAGAATATAAATAAAACTGCATACTCGGTATTTTGAAACTTGTCTAGGACACACAGACTGAATTATGGGGCAAAAGGAAACTACGTCAACAGCCCACAGCCCAAACCGTAAAAGCTAGGAAGCTGAAGTTTGGGCTCAAGTATCATATCACAGTGTAGGTGTGCACTACGAAGGGGATTTGGAAAATTCTAGCTCCAAAGGGGGGAAAACGAACTGTAAAGTTTGTTTGAAAAATCCACATTTCGATTGATTAATTGACTTAAAACTAGCTTTCTAAAATCAAAAAAAGAATATAAATAAAACTGCATACTCGGTATTTTGAAACTTGTCTAGGACACACAGACTGAATTATGGGGCAAAAGGAAACTACGTCAACAGCCCACAGCCCAAACCGTAAAAGCTAGGAAGCTGAAGTTTGGGCTCAAGTATCATATCACAGTGTAGGTGTGCACTACGAAGGGGATTTGGAAAATTCTAGCTCCAAAGGGGGGAAAACGAAGCTGTAAAGTTTGTTTGAAAAATCCACATTTCGATTGATTAATTGACTTAAAACTAGCTTTCTAAAATCAAAAAAAGAATATAAATAAAACTGCATACTCGGTATTTTGAAACTTGTCTAGGACACACAGACTGAATTATGGGGCAAAAGGAAACTACGTCAACAGCCCACAGCCCACAGCCCAAACCGTAAAAGCTAGGAAGCTGAAGTTTGGGCTCAAGTATCATATCACAGTGTAGGTGTGCACTACGAAGGGGATTTGGAAAATTCTAGCTCCAAAGGGGGGAAAACGAGCTGTAAAGTTTGTTTGAAAAATCCACATTTCGATTGATTAATTGACTTAAAACTAGCTTTCTAAAATCAAAAAAAGAATATAAATAAAACTGCATACTCGGTATTTTGAAACTTGTCTAGGACACACAGACTGAATTATGGGGCAAAAGGAAACTACGTCAACAGCCCACAGCCCAAACCGTAAAAGCTAGGAAGCTGAAGTTTGGGCTCAAGTATCCTATCACAGTGTAGGTGTGCACTACGAAGGGGATTTGGAAAATTCTAGCTCCAAAGGGGGGAAAACGAAGCTGTAAAGTTTGTTTGAAAAATCCACATTTCGATTGATTAATTGACTTAAAACTAGCTTTCTAAAATCAATAAAAGAATATAAATAAAACTGCATACTCGGTATTTTGAAACTTGTCTAGGACACACAGACTGAATTATGGGGCAAAAGGAAACTACGTCAACAGCCCACAGCCCAAACCGTAAAAGCTAGGAAGCTGAAGTTTGGGCTCAAGTATCATATCACAGTGTAGGTGTGCACTACGAAGGGGATTTGGAAAATTCTAGCTCCAAAGGGGGGAAAACGAGCTGTAAAGTTTGTTTGAAAAATCCACATTTCGATTGATTAATTGACTTAAAACTAGCTTTCTAAAATCAAAAAAAGAATATAAATAAAACTGCATACTCGGTATTTTGAAACTTGTCTAGGACACACAGACTGAATTATGGGGCAAAAGGAAACTACGTCAACAGCCCACAGCCCAAACCGTAAAAGCTAGGAAGCTGAAGTTTGGGCTCAAGTATCCTATCACAGTGTAGGTGTGCACTACGAAGGGGATTTGGAAAATTCTAGCTCCAAAGGGGGGAAAACGAGCTGTAAAGTTTGTTTGAAAAATCCACATTTCGATTGGTTAATTGACTTAAAACTAGCTTTCTAAAATCAATAAAAGAATATAAATAAAACTGCATACTCGGTATTTTGAAACTTGTCTAGGACACACAGACTGAATTATGGGGCAAAAGGAAACTACGTCAACAGCCCACAGCCCACAGCCCAAACCGTAAAAGCTAGGAAGCTGAAGTTTGGGCTCAAGTATCATATCACAGTGTAGGTGTGCACTACGAAGGGGATTTGGAAAATTCTAGCTCCAAAGGGGGGAAAACGAGCTGTAAAGTTTGTTTGAAAAATCCACATTTCGATTGATTAATTGACTTAAAACTAGCTTTCTAAAATCAATAAAAGAATATAAATAAAACTGCATACTCGGTATTTTGAAACTTGTCTAGGACACACAGACTGAATTATGGGGCAAAAGGAAACTACGTCAACAGCCCACAGCCCAAACCGTAAAAGCTAGGAAGCTGAAGTTTGGGCTCAAGTATCCTATCACAGTGTAGGTGTGCACTACGAAGGGGATTTGGAAAATTCTAGCTCCAAAGGGGGGAAAACGAGCTGTAAAGTTTGTTTGAAAAATCCACATTTCGATTGGTTAATTGACTTAAAACTAGCTTTCTAAAATCAATAAAAGAATATAAATAAAACTGCATACTCGGTATTTTGAAACTTGTCTAGGACACACAGACTGAATTATGGGGCAAAAGGAAACTACGTCAACAGCCACAGCCCACAGCCCAAACCGTAAAAGCTAGGAAGCTGAAGTTTGGGCTCAAGTATCATATCACAGTGTAGGTGTGCACTACGAAGGGGATTTGGAAAATTCTAGCTCCAAAGGGGGGAAAACGAGCTGTAAAGTTTGTTTGAAAAATCCACATTTCGATTGATTAATTGACTTAAAACTAGCTTTCTAAAATCAAAAAAAGAATATAAATAAAACTGCATACTCGGTATTTTGAAACTTGTCTAGGACACACAGACTGAATTATGGGGCAAAAGGAAACTACGTCAACAGCCCACAGCCCAAACCGTAAAAGCTAGGAAGCTGAAGTTTGGGCTCAAGTATCATATCACAGTGTAGGTGTGCACTACGAAGGGGATTTGGAAAATTCTAGCTCCAAAGGGGGGAAAACGAGCTGTAAAGTTTGTTTGAAAAATCCACATTTCGATTGGTTAATTGACTTAAAACTAGCTTTCTAAAATCAATAAAAGAATATAAATAAAACTGCATACTCGGTATTTTGAAACTTGTCTAGGACACACAGACTGAATTATGGGGCAAAAGGAAACTACGTCAACAGCCCACAGCCCAAACCGTAAAAGCTAGGAAGCTGAAGTTTGGGCTCAAGTATCATATCACAGTGTAGGTGTGCACTACGAAGGGGATTTGGAAAATTCTAGCTCCAAAGGGGGGAAAACGAGCTGTAAAGTTTGTTTGAAAAATCCACATTTCGATTGGTTAATTGACTTAAAACTAGCTTTCTAAAATCAAAAAAGAATATAAATAAAACTGCATACTCGGTATTTTGAAACTTGTCTAGGACACACAGACTGAATTATGGGGCAAAAGGAAACTACGTCAACAGCCCACAGCCCAAACCGTAAAAGCTAGGAAGCTGAAGTTTGGGCTCAAGTATCATATCACAGTGTAGGTGTGCACTACGAAGGGGATTTGGAAAATTCTAGCTCCAAAGGGGGGAAAACGAGCTGTAAAGTTTGTTTGAAAAATCCACATTTCGATTGGTTAATTGACTTAAAACTAGCTTTCTAAAATCAATAAAAGAATATAAATAAACTGCATACTCGGTATTTTGAAACTTGTCTAGGACACACAGACTGAATTATGGGGCAAAAGGAAACTACGTCAACAGCCCACAGCCCAAACCGTAAAAGCTAGGAAGCTGAAGTTTGGGCTCAAGTATCCTATCACAGTGTAGGTGTGCACTACGAAGGGGATTTGGAAAATTCTAGCTCCAAAGGGGGGAAAACGAGCTGTAAAGTTTGTTTGAAAAATCCACATTTCGATTGGTTAATTGACTTAAAACTAGCTTTCTAAAATCAATAAAAGAATATAAATAAAACTGCATACTCGGTATTTTGAAACTTGTCTAGGACACACAGACTGAATTATGGGGCAAAAGGAAACTACGTCAACAGCCCACAGCCCAAACCGTAAAAGCTAGGAAGCTGAAGTTTGGGCTCAAGTATCATATCACAGTGTAGGTGTGCACTACGAAGGGGATTTGGAAAATTCTAGCTCCAAAGGGGGGAAAACGAGCTGTAAAGTTTGTTTGAAAAATCCACATTTCGATTGGTTAATTGACTTAAAACTAGGCTTTCTAAAATCAAAAAAAGAATATAAATAAAACTGCATACTCGGTATTTTGAAACTTGTCTAGGACACACAGACTGAATTATGGGGCAAAAGGAAACTACGTCAACAGCCCACAGCCCAAACCGTAAAAGCTAGGAAGCTGAAGTTTGGGCTCAAGTATCATATCACAGTGTAGGTGTGCACTACGAAGGGGATTTGGAAAATTCTAGCTCCAAAGGGGGGAAAACGAACTGTAAAGTTTGTTTGAAAAATCCACATTTCGATTGATTAATTGACTTAAAACTAGCTTTCTAAAATCAAAAAAAGAATATAAATAAACTGCATACTCGGTATTTTGAAACTTGTCTAGGACACACAGACTGAATTATGGGGCAAAAGGAAACTACGTCAACAGCCCACAGCCCAAACCGTAAAAGCTAGGAAGCTGAAGTTTGGGCTCAAGTATCATATCACAGTGTAGGTGTGCACTACGAAGGGGATTTGGAAAATTCTAGCTCCAAAGGGGGGAAAACGAAGCTGTAAAGTTTGTTTGAAAAATCCACATTTCGATTGATTAATTGACTTAAAACTAGCTTTCTAAAATCAAAAAAAGAATATAAATAAAACTGCATACTCGGTATTTTGAAACTTGTCTAGGACACACAGACTGAATTATGGGGCAAAAGGAAACTACGTCAACAGCCCACAGCCCAAACCGTAAAAGCTAGGAAGCTGAAGTTTGGGCTCAAGTATCATATCACAGTGTAGGTGTGCACTACGAAGGGGATTTGGAAAATTCTAGCTCCAAAGGGGGGAAAACGAGCTGTAAAGTTTGTTTGAAAAATCCACATTTCGATTGGTTAATTGACTTAAAACTAGCTTTCTAAAATCAAAAAAGAATATAAATAAAACTGCATACTCGGTATTTTGAAACTTGTCTAGGACACACAGACTGAATTATGGGGCAAAAGGAAACTACGTCAACAGCCCACAGCCCAAACCGTAAAAGCTAGGAAGCTGAAGTTTGGGCTCAAGTATCATATCACAGTGTAGGTGTGCACTACGAAGGGGATTTGGAAAATTCTAGCTCCAAAGGGGGGAAAACGAGCTGTAAAGTTTGTTTGAAAAATCCACATTTCGATTGGTTAATTGACTTAAAACTAGCTTTCTAAAATCAAAAAAAGAATATAAATAAAACTGCATACTCGGTATTTTGAAACTTGTCTAGGACACACAGACTGAATTATGGGGCAAAAGGAAACTACGTCAACAGCCCACAGCCCAAACCGTAAAAGCTAGGAAGCTGAAGTTTGGGCTCAAGTATCATATCACAGTGTAGGTGTGCACTACGAAGGGGATTTGGAAAATTCTAGCTCCAAAGGGGGGAAAACGAGCTGTAAAGTTTGTTTGAAAAATCCACATTTCGATTGGTTAATTGACTTAAAACTAGCTTTCTAAAATCAATAAAAGAATATAAATAAAACTGCATACTCGGTATTTTGAAACTTGTCTAGGACACACAGACTGAATTATGGGGCAAAAGGAAACTACGTCAACAGCCCACAGCCCAAACCGTAAAAGCTAGGAAGCTGAAGTTTGGGCTCAAGTATCATATCACAGTGTAGGTGTGCACTACGAAGGGGATTTGGAAAATTCTAGCTCCAAAGGGGGGAAAACGAGCTGTAAAGTTTGTTTGAAAAATCCACATTTCGATTGGTTAATTGACTTAAAACTAGCTTTCTAAAATCAAAAAAGAATATAAATAAAACTGCATACTCGGTATTTTGAAACTTGTCTAGGACACACAGACTGAATTATGGGGCAAAAGGAAACTACGTCAACAGCCCACAGCCCAAACCGTAAAAGCTAGGAAGCTGAAGTTTGGGCTCAAGTATCATATCACAGTGTAGGTGTGCACTACGAAGGGGATTTGGAAAATTCTAGCTCCAAAGGGGGGAAAACGAGCTGTAAAGTTTGTTTGAAAAATCCACATTTCGATTGATTAATTGACTTAAAACTAGCTTTCTAAAATCAAAAAAGAATATAAATAAAACTGCATACTCGGTATTTTGAAACTTGTCTAGGACACACAGACTGAATTATGGGGCAAAAGGAAACTACGTCAACAGCCCACAGCCCAAACCGTAAAAGCTAGGAAGCTGAAGTTTGGGCTCAAGTATCATATCACAGTGTAGGTGTGCACTACGAAGGGGATTTGGAAAATTCTAGCTCCAAAGGGGGGAAAACGAGCTGTAAAGTTTGTTTGAAAAATCCACATTTCGATTGGTTAATTGACTTAAAACTAGCTTTCTAAAATCAAAAAAGAATATAAATAAAACTGCATACTCGGTATTTTGAAACTTGTCTAGGACACACAGACTGAATTATGGGGCAAAAGGAAACTACGTCAACAGCCCACAGCCCAAACCGTAAAAGCTAGGAAGCTGAAGTTTGGGCTCAAGTATCATATCACAGTGTAGGTGTGCACTACGAAGGGGATTTGGAAAATTCTAGCTCCAAAGGGGGGAAAACGAACTGTAAAGTTTGTTTGAAAAATCCACATTTCGATTGGTTAATTGACTTAAAACTAGCTTTCTAAAATCAAAAAAAGAATATAAATAAACTGCATACTCGGTATTTTGAAACTTGTCTAGGACACACAGACTGAATTATGGGGCAAAAGGAAACTACGTCAACAGCCCACAGCCCAAACCGTAAAAGCTAGGAAGCTGAAGTTTGGGCTCAAGTATCATATCACAGTGTAGGTGTGCACTACGAAGGGGATTTGGAAAATTCTAGCTCCAAAGGGGGGAAAACGAGCTGTAAAGTTTGTTTGAAAAATCCACATTTCGATTGGTTAATTGACTTAAAACTAGCTTTCTAAAATCAAAAAAGAATATAAATAAAACTGCATACTCGGTATTTTGAAACTTGTCTAGGACACACAGACTGAATTATGGGGCAAAAGGAAACTACGTCAACAGCCCACAGCCCAAACCGTAAAAGCTAGGAAGCTGAAGTTTGGGCTCAAGTATCATATCACAGTGTAGGTGTGCACTACGAAGGGGATTTGGAAAATTCTAGCTCCAAAGGGGGGAAAACGAGCTGTAAAGTTTGTTTGAAAAATCCACATTTCGATTGGTTAATTGACTTAAAACTAGCTTTCTAAAATCAAAAAAGAATATAAATAAAACTGCATACTCGGTATTTTGAAACTTGTCTAGGACACACAGACTGAATTATGGGGCAAAAGGAAACTACGTCAACAGCCCACAGCCCAAACCGTAAAAGCTAGGAAGCTGAAGTTTGGGCTCAAGTATCATATCACAGTGTAGGTGTGCACTACGAAGGGGATTTGGAAAATTCTAGCTCCAAAGGGGGGAAAACGAGCTGTAAAGTTTGTTTGAAAAATCCACATTTCGATTGATTAATTGACTTAAAACTAGCTTTCTAAAATCAAAAAAGAATATAAATAAAACTGCATACTCGGTATTTTGAAACTTGTCTAGGACACACAGACTGAATTATGGGGCAAAAGGAAACTACGTCAACAGCCCACAGCCCAAACCGTAAAAGCTAGGAAGCTGAAGTTTGGGCTCAAGTATCCTATCACAGTGTAGGTGTGCACTACGAAGGGGATTTGGAAAATTCTAGCTCCAAAGGGGGGAAAACGAAGCTGTAAAGTTTGTTTGAAAAATCCACATTTCGATTGATTAATTGACTTAAAACTAGGTTTCTAAAATCAAAAAAAGAATATAAATAAATCTGCATACTCGGTATTTTGAAACTTGTCTAGGACACACAGACTGAATTATGGGGCAAAAGGAAACTACGTCAACAGCCCACAGCCCAAACCGTAAAAGCTAGGAAGCTGAAGTTTGGGCTCAAGTATCATATCACAGTGTAGGTGTGCACTACGAAGGGGATTTGGAAAATTCTAGCTCCAAAGGGGGGAAAACGAGCTGTAAAGTTTGTTTGAAAAATCCACATTTCGATTGGTTAATTGACTTAAAACTAGCTTTCTAAAATCAAAAAAGAATATAAATAAAATCTGCATACTCGGTATTTTGAAACTTGTCTAGGACACACAGACTGAATTATGGGGCAAAAGGAAACTACGTCAACAGCCCACAGCCCAAACCGTAAAAGCTAGGAAGCTGAAGTTTGGGCTCAAGTATCCTATCACAGTGTAGGTGTGCACTACGAAGGGGATTTGGAAAATTCTAGCTCCAAAGGGGGGAAAACGAGCTGTAAAGTTTGTTTGAAAAATCCACATTTCGATTGGTTAATTGACTTAAAACTAGCTTTCTAAAATCAAAAAAGAATATAAATAAAACTGCATACTCGGTATTTTGAAACTTGTCTAGGACACACAGACTGAATTATGGGGCAAAAGGAAACTACGTCAACAGCCCACAGCCCAAACCGTAAAAGCTAGGAAGCTGAAGTTTGGGCTCAAGTATCCTATCACAGTGTAGGTGTGCACTACGAAGGGGATTTGGAAAATTCTAGCTCCAAAGGGGGGAAAACGAGCTGTAAAGTTTGTTTGAAAAATCCACATTTCGATTGGTTAATTGACTTAAAACTAGCTTTCTAAAATCAATAAAAGAATATAAATAAAACTGCATACTCGGTATTTTGAAACTTGTCTAGGACACACAGACTGAATTATGGGGCAAAAGGAAACTACGTCAACAGCCCACAGCCCAAACCGTAAAAGCTAGGAAGCTGAAGTTTGGGCTCAAGTATCATATCACAGTGTAGGTGTGCACTACGAAGGGGATTTGGAAAATTCTAGCTCCAAAGGGGGGAAAACGAGCTGTAAAGTTTGTTTGAAAAATCCACATTTCGATTGGTTAATTGACTTAAAACTAGCTTTCTAAAATCAATAAAAGAATATAAATAAAACTGCATACTCGGTATTTTGAAACTTGTCTAGGACACACAGACTGAATTATGGGGCAAAAGGAAACTACGTCAACAGCCCACAGCCCAAACCGTAAAAGCTAGGAAGCTGAAGTTTGGGCTCAAGTATCATATCACAGTGTAGGTGTGCACTACGAAGGGGATTTGGAAAATTCTAGCTCCAAAGGGGGGAAAACGAGCTGTAAAGTTTGTTTGAAAAATCCACATTTCGATTGGTTAATTGACTTAAAACTAGGTTTCTAAAATCAAAAAAGAATATAAATAAAACTGCATACTCGGTATTTTGAAACTTGTCTAGGACACACAGACTGAATTATGGGGCAAAAGGAAACTACGTCAACAGCCCACAGCCCAAACCGTAAAAGCTAGGAAGCTGAAGTTTGGGCTCAAGTATCATATCACAGTGTAGGTGTGCACTACGAAGGGGATTTGGAAAATTCTAGCTCCAAAGGGGGGAAAACGAGCTGTAAAGTTTGTTTGAAAAATCCACATTTCGATTGATTAATTGACTTAAAACTAGCTTTCTAAAATCAAAAAAAGAATATAAATAAAACTGCATACTCGGTATTTTGAAACTTGTCTAGGACACACAGACTGAATTATGGGGCAAAAGGAAACTACGTCAACAGCCCACAGCCCAAACCGTAAAAGCTAGGAAGCTGAAGTTTGGGCTCAAGTATCATATCACAGTGTAGGTGTGCACTACGAAGGGGATTTGGAAAATTCTAGCTCCAAAGGGGGGAAAACGAAGCTGTAAAGTTTGTTTGAAAAATCCACATTTCGATTGTTTAATTGACTTAAAACTAGCTTTCTAAAATCAATAAAAGAATATAAATAAAACTGCATACTCGGTATTTTGAAACTTGTCTAGGACACACAGACTGAATTATGGGGCAAAAGGAAACTACGTCAACAGCCCACAGCCCAAACCGTAAAAGCTAGGAAGCTGAAGTTTGGGCTTCAAGTATCCTATCATCAGTGTAGGTGTGCACTACGAAGGGGATTTGGAAAATTCTAGCTCCAAAGGGGGGAAAACGAGCTGTAAAGTTTGTTTGAAAAATCCACATTTCGATTGATTAATTGACTTAAAACTAGCTTTCTAAAATCAAAAAAGAATATAAATAAAACTGCATACTCGGTATTTTGAAACTTGTCTAGGACACACAGACTGAATTATGGGGCAAAAGGAAACTACGTCAACAGCCCACAGCCCAAACCGTAAAAGCTAGGAAGCTGAAGTTTGGGCTCAAGTATCCTATCACAGTGTAGGTGTGCACTACGAAGGGGATTTGGAAAATTCTAGCTCCAAAGGGGGGAAAACGAGCTGTAAAGTTTGTTTGAAAAATCCACATTTCGATTGGTTAATTGACTTAAAACTAGCTTTCTAAAATCAATAAAAGAATATAAATAAAACTGCATACTCGGTATTTTGAAACTTGTCTAGGACACACAGACTGAATTATGGGGCAAAAGGAAACTACGTCAACAGCCCACAGCCCAAACCGTAAAAGCTAGGAAGCTGAAGTTTGGGCTCAAGTATCATATCACAGTGTAGGTGTGCACTACGAAGGGGATTTGGAAAATTCTAGCTCCAAAGGGGGGAAAACGAGCTGTAAAGTTTGTTTGAAAAATCCACATTTCGATTGGTTAATTGACTTAAAACTAGCTTTCTAAAATCAAAAAAGAATATAAATAAAACTGCATACTCGGTATTTTGAAACTTGTCTAGGACACACAGACTGAATTATGGGGCAAAAGGAAACTACGTCAACAGCCCACAGCCCAAACCGTAAAAGCTAGGAAGCTGAAGTTTGGGCTCAAGTATCATATCACAGTGTAGGTGTGCACTACGAAGGGGATTTGGAAAATTCTAGCTCCAAAGGGGGGAAAACGAGCTGTAAAGTTTGTTTGAAAAATCCACATTTCGATTGGTTAATTGACTTAAAACTAGCTTTCTAAAATCAAAAAAGAATATAAATAAAACTGCATACTCGGTATTTTGAAACTTGTCTAGGACACACAGACTGAATTATGGGGCAAAAGGAAACTACGTCAACAGCCCACAGCCCAAACCGTAAAAGCTAGGAAGCTGAAGTTTGGGCTCAAGTATCATATCACAGTGTAGGTGTGCACTACGAAGGGGATTTGGAAAATTCTAGCTCCAAAGGGGGTAAAACGAACTGTAAAGTTTGTTTGAAAAATCCACATTTCGATTGGTTAATTGACTTAAAACTAGCTTTCTAAAATCAAAAAAGAATATAAATAAAACTGCATACTCGGTATTTTGAAACTTGTCTAGGACACACAGACTGAATTATGGGGCAAAAGGAAACTACGTCAACAGCCCACAGCCCAAACCGTAAAAGCTAGGAAGCTGAAGTTTGGGCTCAAGTATCATATCACAGTGTAGGTGTGCACTACGAAGGGGATTTGGAAAATTCTAGCTCCAAAGGGGGGAAAACGAGCTGTAAAGTTTGTTTGAAAAATCCACATTTCGATTGGTTAATTGACTTAAAACTAGCTTTCTAAAATCAAAAAAGAATATAAATAAAACTGCATACTCGGTATTTTGAAACTTGTCTAGGACACACAGACTGAATTATGGGGCAAAAGGAAACTACGTCAACAGCCCACAGCCCACAGCCCAAACCGTAAAAGCTAGGAAGCTGAAGTTTGGGCTCAAGTATCATATCACAGTGTAGGTGTGCACTACGAAGGGGATTTGGAAAATTCTAGCTCCAAAGGGGGGAAAACGAGCTGTAAAGTTTGTTTGAAAAATCCACATTTCGATTGATTAATTGACTTAAAACTAGCTTTCTAAAATCAAAAAAGAATATAAATAAAACTGCATACTCGGTATTTTGAAACTTGTCTAGGACACACAGACTGAATTATGGGGCAAAAGGAAACTACGTCAACAGCCCACAGCCCAAACCGTAAAAGCTAGGAAGCTGAAGTTTGGGCTCAAGTATCATATCACAGTGTAGGTGTGCACTACGAAGGGGATTTGGAAAATTCTAGCTCCAAAGGGGGGAAAACGAGCTGTAAAGTTTGTTTGAAAAATCCACATTTCGATTGGTTAATTGACTTAAAACTAGGCTTTCTAAAATCAAAAAAGAATATAAATAAAACTGCATACTCGGTATTTTGAAACTTGTCTAGGACACACAGACTGAATTATGGGGCAAAAGGAAACTACGTCAACAGCCCACAGCCCAAACCGTAAAAGCTAGGAAGCTGAAGTTTGGGCTCAAGTATCCTATCATAGTGTAGGTGTGCACTACGAAGGGGATTTGGAAAATTCTAGCTCCAAAGGGGGTAAAACGAACTGTAAAGTTTGTTTGAAAAATCCACATTTCGATTGGTTAATTGACTTAAAACTAGGCTTTCTAAAATCAAAAAAGAATATAAATAAATCTGCATACTCGGTATTTTGAAACTTGTCTAGGACACACAGACTGAATTATGGGGCAAAAGGAAACTACGTCAACAGCCCACAGCCCAAACCGTAAAAGCTAGGAAGCTGAAGTTTGGGCTCAAGTATCCTATCACTAGTGTAGGTGTGCACTACGAAGGGGATTTGGAAAATTCTAGCTCCAAAGGGGGGAAAACGAAGCTGTAAAGTTTGTTTGAAAAATCCACATTTCGATTGGTTAATTGACTTAAAACTAGCTTTCTAAAATCAAAAAAGAATATAAATAAAACTGCATACTCGGTATTTTGAAACTTGTCTAGGACACACAGACTGAATTATGGGGCAAAAGGAAACTACGTCAACAGCCCACAGCCCAAACCGTAAAAGCTAGGAAGCTGAAGTTTGGGCTCAAGTATCATATCACAGTGTAGGTGTGCACTACGAAGGGGATTTGGAAAATTCTAGCTCCAAAGGGGGGAAAACGAGCTGTAAAGTTTGTTTGAAAAATCCACATTTCGATTGATTAATTGACTTAAAACTAGCTTTCTAAAATCAAAAAAAGAATATAAATAAAACTGCATACTCGGTATTTTGAAACTTGTCTAGGACACACAGACTGAATTATGGGGCAAAAGGAAACTACGTCAACAGCCCACAGCCCAAACCGTAAAAGCTAGGAAGCTGAAGTTTGGGCTCAAGTATCATATCACAGTGTAGGTGTGCACTACGAAGGGGATTTGGAAAATTCTAGCTCCAAAGGGGGGAAAACGAGCTGTAAAGTTTGTTTGAAAAATCCACATTTCGATTGATTAATTGACTTAAAACTAGCTTTCTAAAATCAAAAAAGAATATAAATAAAACTGCATACTCGGTATTTTGAAACTTGTCTAGGACACACAGACTGAATTATGGGGCAAAAGGAAACTACGTCAACAGCCCACAGCCCAAACCGTAAAAGCTAGGAAGCTGAAGTTTGGGCTCAAGTATCCTATCACAGTGTAGGTGTGCACTACGAAGGGGATTTGGAAAATTCTAGCTCCAAAGGGGGGAAAACGAGCTGTAAAGTTTGTTTGAAAAATCCACATTTCGATTGATTAATTGACTTAAAACTAGCTTTCTAAAATCAAAAAAGAATATAAATAAAACTGCATACTCGGTATTTTGAAACTTGTCTAGGACACACAGACTGAATTATGGGGCAAAAGGAAACTACGTCAACAGCCCACAGCCCAAACCGTAAAAGCTAGGAAGCTGAAGTTTGGGCTCAAGTATCCTATCATAGTGTAGGTGTGCACTACGAAGGGGATTTGGAAAATTCTAGCTCCAAAGGGGGTAAAACGAACTGTAAAGTTTGTTTGAAAAATCCACATTTCGATTGATTAATTGACTTAAAACTAGGCTTTCTAAAATCAAAAAAAGAATATAAATAAATCTGCATACTCGGTATTTTGAAACTTGTCTAGGACAAACAGACTGAATTATGGGGCAAAAGGAAACTACGTCAACAGCCCACAGCCCAAACCGTAAAAGCTAGGAAGCTGAAGTTTGGGCTCAAGTATCATATCACAGTGTAGGTGTGCACTACGAAGGGGATTTGGAAAATTCTAGCTCCAAAGGGGGGAAAACGAGCTGTAAAGTTTGTTTGAAAAATCCACATTTCGATTGATTAATTGACTTAAACTAGGTTTCTAAAATCAAAAAAAGAATATAAATAAATCTGCATACTCGGTATTTTGAAACTTGTCTAGGACAAACAGACTGAATTATGGTGGCAAAAGGAAACTACGTCAACAGCCCACAGCCCAAACCGTAAAAGCTAGGAAGCTGAAGTTTGGGCTCAAGTATCCTATCATAGTGTAGGTGTGCACTACGAAGGGGATTTGGAAAATTCTAGCTCCAAAGGGGGTAAAACGAACTGTAAAGTTTGTTTGAAAAATCCACATTTCGATTGATTAATTGACTTAAAACTAGCTTTCTAAAATCAAAAAAGAATATAAATAAATCTGCATACTCGGTATTTTGAAACTTGTCTAGGACAAACAGACTGAATTATGGGGCAAAAGGAAACTACGTCAACAGCCCACAGCCCAAACCGTAAAAGCTAGGAAGCTGAAGTTTGGGCTCAAGTATCCTATCACTAGTGTAGGTGTGCACTACGAAGGGGATTTGGAAAATTCTAGCTCCAAAGGGGGTAAAACGAACTGTAAAGTTTGTTTGAAAAATCCACATTTCGATTGATTAATTGACTTAAAACTAGGTTTCTAAAATCAAAAAAGAATATAAATAAATCTGCATACTCGGTATTTTGAAACTTGTCTAGGACAAACAGACTGAATTATGGGGCAAAAGGAAACTACGTCAACAGCCCACAGCCCAAACCGTAAAAGCTAGGAAGCTGAAGTTTGGGCTCAAGTATCCTATCACTAGTGTAGGTGTGCACTACGAAGGGGATTTGGAAAATTCTAGCTCCAAAGGGGGGTAAAACGAACTGTAAAGTTTGTTTGAAAAATCCACATTTCGATTGATTAATTGACTTAAAACTAGGTTTCTAAAATCAAAAAAAGAATATAAATAAATCTGCATACTCGGTATTTTGAAACTTGTCTAGGACAAACAGACTGAATTATGGGGCAAAAGGAAACTAACGTCAACAGCCCACAGCCCAAACCGTAAAAGCTAGGAAGCTGAAGTTTGGGCTCAAGTATCCTATCATAGTGTAGGTGTGCACTACGAAGGGGATTTGGAAAATTCTAGCTCCAAAGGGGGTAAAACGAACTGTAAAGTTTGTTTGAAAAATCCACATTTCGATTGATTAATTGACTTAAAACTAGGCTTTCTAAAATCAAAAAAAGAATATAAATAAATCTGCATACTCGGTATTTTGAAACTTGTCTAGGACAAACAGACTGAATTATGGGGGCAAAAGGAAACTACGTCAACAGCCCACAGCCCAAACCGTAAAGCTAGGAAGCTGAAGTTTGGGCTCAAGTATCCTATCATAGTGTAGGTGTGCACTACGAAGGGGATTTGGAAAATTCTAGCTCCAAAGGGGGTAAAACGAACTGTAAAGTTTGTTTGAAAAATCCACATTTCGATTGATTAATTGACTTAAAACTAGGTTTCTAAAATCAAAAAAAGAATATAAATAAATCTGCATACTCGGTATTTTGAAACTTGTCTAGGACAAACAGACTGAATTATGGGGCAAAAGGAAACTACGTCAACAGCCCACAGCCCAAACCGTAAAAGCTAGGAAGCTGAAGTTTGGGCTCAAGTATCCTATCACTAGTGTAGGTGTGCACTACGAAGGGGATTTGGAAAATTCTAGCTCCAAAGGGGGGAAAACGAACTGTAAAGTTTGTTTGAAAAATCCACATTTCGATTGATTAATTGACTTAAAACTAGGTTTCTAAAATCAAAAAAGAATATAAATAAATCTGCATACTCGGTATTTTGAAACTTGTCTAGGACAAACAGACTGAATTATGGGGGCAAAAGGAAACTAACGTCAACAGCCCACAGCCCAAACCGTAAAAGCTAGGAAGCTGAAGTTTGGGCTCAAGTATCATATCACAGTGTAGGTGTGCACTACGAAGGGGATTTGGAAAATTCTAGCTCCAAAGGGGGTAAAACGAGCTGTAAAGTTTGTTTGAAAAATCCACATTTCGATTGATTAATTGACTTAAAACTAGCTTTCTAAAATCAAAAAAAGAATATAAATAAATCTGCATACTCGGTATTTTGAAACTTGTCTAGGACAAACAGACTGAATTATGGGGCAAAAGGAAACTACGTCAACAGCCCACAGCCCAAACCGTAAAAGCTAGGAAGCTGAAGTTTGGGCTCAAGTATCCTATCACAGTGTAGGTGTGCACTACGAAGGGGATTTGGAAAATTCTAGCTCCAAAGGGGGTAAAACGAACTGTAAAGTTTGTTTGAAAAATCCACATTTCGATTGATTAATTGACTTAAACTAGGTTTCTAAAATCAAAAAAAGAATATAAATAAATCTGCATACTCGGTATTTTGAAACTTGTCTAGGACAAACAGACTGAATTATGGGGCAAAAGGAAACTAACGTCAACAGCCCACAGCCCAAACCGTAAAAGCTAGGAAGCTGAAGTTTGGGCTCAAGTATCCTATCATAGTGTAGGTGTGCACTACGAAGGGGATTTGGAAAATTCTAGCTCCAAAGGGGGTAAAACGAACTGTAAAGTTTGTTTGAAAAATCCACATTTCGATTGATTAATTGACTTAAAACTAGGTTTCTAAAATCAAAAAAGAATATAAATAAATCTGCATACTCGGTATTTTGAAACTTGTCTAGGACAAACAGACTGAATTATGGGGGCAAAAGGAAACTAACGTCAACAGCCCACAGCCCAAACCGTAAAAGCTAGGAAGCTGAAGTTTGGGCTCAAGTATCCTATCATAGTGTAGGTGTGCACTACGAAGGGGATTTGGAAAATTCTAGCTCCAAAGGGGGTAAAACGAACTGTAAAGTTTGTTTGAAAAATCCACATTTCGATTGATTAATTGACTTAAAACTAGGTTTCTAAAATCAAAAAAAGAATATAAATAAATCTGCATACTCGGTATTTTGAAACTTGTCTAGGACAAACAGACTGAATTATGGGGCAAAAGGAAACTACGTCAACAGCCCACAGCCCAAACCGTAAAAGCTAGGAAGCTGAAGTTTGGGCTCAAGTATCCTATCATAGTGTAGGTGTGCACTACGAAGGGGATTTGGAAAATTCTAGCTCCAAAGGGGGTAAAACGAACTGTAAAGTTTGTTTGAAAAATCCACATTTCGATTGATTAATTGACTTAAAACTAGCTTTCTAAAATCAAAAAAAGAATATAAATAAATCTGCATACTCGGTATTTTGAAACTTGTCTAGGACAAACAGACTGAATTATGGGGCAAAAGGAAACTAACGTCAACAGCCCACAGCCCAAACCGTAAAAGCTAGGAAGCTGAAGTTTGGGCTCAAGTATCCTATCATAGTGTAGGTGTGCACTACGAAGGGGATTTGGAAAATTCTAGCTCCAAAGGGGGGTAAAACGAACTGTAAAGTTTGTTTGAAAAATCCACATTTCGATTGATTAATTGACTTAAAACTAGGTTTCTAAAATCAAAAAAGAATATAAATAAATCTGCATACTCGGTATTTTGAAACTTGTCTAGGACAAACAGACTGAATTATGGGGCAAAAGGAAACAACGTCAACAGCCCACAGCCCAAACCGTAAAGCTAGGAAGCTGAAGTTTGGGCTCAAGTATCCTATCATAGTGTAGGTGTGCACTACGAAGGGGATTTGGAAAATTCTAGCTCCAAAGGGGGTAAAACGAACTGTAAAGTTTGTTTGAAAAATCCACATTTCGATTGATTAATTGACTTAAACTAGGTTTCTAAAATCAAAAAAGAATATAAATAAATCTGCATACTCGGTATTTTGAAACTTGTCTAGGACAAACAGACTGAATTATGGGTGCAAAAGGAAACAACGTCAACAGCCCACAGCCCAAACCGTAAAAGCTAGGAAGCTGAAGTTTGGGCTCAAGTATCCTATCATAGTGTAGGTGTGCACTACGAAGGGGATTTGGAAAATTCTAGCTCCAAAGGGGGTAAAACGAACTGTAAAGTTTGTTTGAAAAATCCACATTTCGATTGATTAATTGACTTAAAACTAGGTTTCTAAAATCAAAAAAAGAATATAAATAAATCTGCATACTCGGTATTTTGAAACTTGTCTAGGACAAACAGACTGAATTATGGGGCAAAAGGAAACAACGTCAACAGCCCACAGCCCAAACCGTAAAAGCTAGGAAGCTGAAGTTTGGGCTCAAGTATCCTATCATAGTGTAGGTGTGCACTACGAAGGGGATTTGGAAAATTCTAGCTCCAAAGGGGGTAAAACGAACTGTAAAGTTTGTTTGAAAAATCCACATTTCGATTGATTAATTGACTTAAACTAGGTTTCTAAAATCAAAAAAAGAATATAAATAAATCTGCATACTCGGTATTTTGAAACTTGTCTAGGACAAACAGACTGAATTATGGGTGCAAAAGGAAACAACGTCAACAGCCCACAGCCCAAACCGTAAAAGCTAGGAAGCTGAAGTTTGGGCTCAAGTATCCTATCATAGTGTAGGTGTGCACTACGAAGGGGATTTGGAAAATTCTAGCTCCAAAGGGGGTAAAACGAACTGTAAAGTTTGTTTGAAAAATCCACATTTCGATTGATTAATTGACTTAAAACTAGGTTTCTAAAATCAAAAAAAGAATATAAATAAATCTGCATACTCGGTATTTTGAAACTTGTCTAGGACAAACAGACTGAATTATGGGGGCAAAAGGAAACTACGTCAACAGCCCACAGCCCAAACCGTAAAAGCTAGGAAGCTGAAGTTTGGGCTCAAGTATCCTATCATAGTGTAGGTGTGCACTACGAAGGGGATTTGGAAAATTCTAGCTCCAAAGGGGGGTAAAACGAGCTGTAAAGTTTGTTTGAAAAATCCACATTTCGATTGATTAATTGACTTAAAACTAGCTTTCTAAAATCAAAAAAAGAATATAAATAAATCTGCATACTCGGTATTTTGAAACTTGTCTAGGACAAACAGACTGAATTATGGGGCAAAAGGAAACTACGTCAACAGCCCACAGCCCAAACCGTAAAAGCTAGGAAGCTGAAGTTTGGGCTCAAGTATCCTATCATAGTGTAGGTGTGCACTACGAAGGGGATTTGGAAAATTCTAGCTCCAAAGGGGGTAAAACGAACTGTAAAGTTTGTTTGAAAAATCCACATTTCGATTGATTAATTGACTTAAAACTAGGCTTTCTAAAATCAAAAAAAGAATATAAATAAATCTGCATACTCGGTATTTTGAAACTTGTCTAGGACAAACAGACTGAATTATGGGGGCAAAAGGAAACAACGTCAACAGCCCACAGCCCAAACCGTAAAAGCTAGGAAGCTGAAGTTTGGGCTCAAGTATCCTATCATAGTGTAGGTGTGCACTACGAAGGGGATTTGGAAAATTCTAGCTCCAAAGGGGGTAAAACGAACTGTAAAGTTTGTTTGAAAAATCCACATTTCGATTGATTAATTGACTTAAAACTAGGTTTCTAAAATCAAAAAAGAATATAAATAAATCTGCATACTCGGTATTTTGAAACTTGTCTAGGACAAACAGACTGAATTATGGTTGCAAAAGGAAACAACGTCAACAGCCCACAGCCCAAACCGTAAAAGCTAGGAAGCTGAAGTTTGGGCTCAAGTATCCTATCATAGTGTAGGTGTGCACTACGAAGGGGATTTGGAAAATTCTAGCTCCAAAGGGGGTAAAACGAACTGTAAAGTTTGTTTGAAAAATCCACATTTCGATTGATTAATTGACTTAAAACTAGGTTTCTAAAATCAAAAAAAGAATATAAATAAATCTGCATACTCGGTATTTTGAAACTTGTCTAGGACAAACAGACTGAATTATGGGTGCAAAAGGAAACAACGTCAACAGCCCACAGCCCAAACCGTAAAAGCTAGGAAGCTGAAGTTTGGGCTCAAGTATCCTATCATAGTGTAGGTGTGCACTACGAAGGGGATTTGGAAAATTCTAGCTCCAAAGGGGGTAAAACGAACTGTAAAGTTTGTTTGAAAAATCCACATTTCGATTGATTAATTGACTTAAAACTAGGTTTCTAAAATCAAAAAAAGAATATAAATAAATCTGCATACTCGGTATTTTGAAACTTGTCTAGGACAAACAGACTGAATTATGGGGCAAAAGGAAACAACGTCAACAGCCCACAGCCCAAACCGTAAAAGCTAGGAAGCTGAAGTTTGGGCTCAAGTATCCTATCATAGTGTAGGTGTGCACTACGAAGGGGATTTGGAAAATTCTAGCTCCAAAGGGGGTAAAACGAACTGTAAAGTTTGTTTGAAAAATCCACATTTCGATTGATTAATTGACTTAAAACTAGGTTTCTAAAATCAAAAAAAGAATATAAATAAATCTGCATACTCGGTATTTTGAAACTTGTCTAGGACAAACAGACTGAATTATGGGGGCAAAAGGAAACAACGTCAACAGCCCACAGCCCAAACCGTAGAAGCTAGGAAGCTGAAGTTTGGGCTCAAGTATCCTATCATAGTGTAGGTGTGCACTACGAAGGGGATTTGGAAAATTCTAGCTCCAAAGGGGGTAAAACGAACTGTAAAGTTTGTTTGAAAAATCCACATTTCGATTGATTAATTGACTTAAAACTAGGTTTCTAAAATCAAAAAAAGAATATAAATAAATCTGCATACTCGGTATTTTGAAACTTGTCTAGGACAAACAGACTGAATTATGGGGCAAAAGGAAACTACGTCAACAGCCCACAGCCCAAACCGTAAAAGCTAGGAAGCTGAAGTTTGGGCTCAAGTATCCTATCATAGTGTAGGTGTGCACTACGAAGGGGATTTGGAAAATTCTAGCTCCAAAGGGGGTAAAACGAACTGTAAAGTTTGTTTGAAAAATCCACATTTCGATTGATTAATTGACTTAAAACTAGGCTTTCTAAAATCAAAAAAAGAATATAAATAAATCTGCATACTCGGTATTTTGAAACTTGTCTAGGACAAACAGACTGAATTATGGGTGCAAAAGGAAACAACGTCAACAGCCCACAGCCCAAACCGTAAAAGCTAGGAAGCTGAAGTTTGGGCTCAAGTATCCTATCATAGTGTAGGTGTGCACTACGAAGGGGATTTGGAAAATTCTAGCTCCAAAGGGGGTAAAACGAACTGTAAAGTTTGTTTGAAAAATCCACATTTCGATTGATTAATTGACTTAAAACTAGCTTTCTAAAATCAAAAAAAGAATATAAATAAAACTGCATACTCGGTATTTTGAAACTTGTCTAGGACAAACAGACTGAATTATGGGGCAAAAGGAAACTACGTCAACAGCCCACAGCCCAAACCGTAAAAGCTAGGAAGCTGAAGTTTGGGCTCAAGTATCCTATCATAGTGTAGGTGTGCACTACGAAGGGGATTTGGAAAATTCTAGCTCCAAAGGGGGTAAAACGAACTGTAAAGTTTGTTTGAAAAATCCACATTTCGATTGATTAATTGACTTAAAACTAGCTTTCTAAAATCAAAAAAAGAATATAAATAAATCTGCATACTCGGTATTTTGAAACTTGTCTAGGACAAACAGACTGAATTATGGGGCAAAAGGAAACAACGTCAACAGCCCACAGCCCAAATCGTAGAAGCTAGGAAGCTGAAGTTTGGGCTCAAGTATCCTATCATAGTGTAGGTGTGCACTACGAAGGGGATTTGGAAAATTCTAGCTCCAAAGGGGGTAAAACGAACTGTAAAGTTTGTTTGAAAAATCCACATTTCGATTGATTAATTGACTTAAAACTAGGTTTCTAAAATCAAAAAAAGAATATAAATAAATCTGCATACTCGGTATTTTGAAACTTGTCTAGGACAAACAGACTGAATTATGGGGCAAAAGGAAACTACGTCAACAGCCCACAGCCCAAACCGTAAAGCTAGGAAGCTGAAGTTTGGGCTCAAGTATCCTATCATAGTGTAGGTGTGCACTACGAAGGGGATTTGGAAAATTCTAGCTCCAAAGGGGGTAAAACGAACTGTAAAGTTTGTTTGAAAAATCCACATTTCGATTGATTAATTGACTTATAAACTAGGTTTCTAAAATCAAAAAAAGAATATAAATAAATCTGCATACTCGGTATTTTGAAACTTGTCTAGGACAAACAGACTGAATTATGGTTGCAAAAGGAAACAACGTCAACAGCCCACAGCCCAAACCGTAAAAGCTAGGAAGCTGAAGTTTGGGCTCAAGTATCCTATCATAGTGTAGGTGTGCACTACGAAGGGGATTTGGAAAATTCTAGCTCCAAAGGGGGTAAAACGAACTGTAAAGTTTGTTTGAAAAATCCACATTTCGATTGATTAATTGACTTAAAACTAGGTTTCTAAAATCAAAAAAGAATATAAATAAATCTGCATACTCGGTATTTTGAAACTTGTCTAGGACAAACAGACTGAATTATGGGGCAAAAGGAAACTACGTCAACAGCCCACAGCCCAAACCGTAAAAGCTAGGAAGCTGAAGTTTGGGCTCAAGTATCATATCACAGTGTAGGTGTGCACTACGAAGGGGATTTGGAAAATTCTAGCTCCAAAGGGGGTAAAACGAACTGTAAAGTTTGTTTGAAAAATCCACATTTCGATTGATTAATTGACTTAAAACTAGGTTTCTAAAATCAAAAAAGAATATAAATAAATCTGCATACTCGGTATTTTGAAACTTGTCTAGGACAAACAGACTGAATTATGGGGCAAAAGGAAACTACGTCAACAGCCCACAGCCCAAATCGTAAAAGCTAGGAAGCTGAAGTTTGGGCTCAAGTATCCTATCATAGTGTAGGTGTGCACTACGAAGGGGATTTGGAAAATTCTAGCTCCAAAGGGGGTAAAACGAACTGTAAAGTTTGTTTGAAAAATCCACATTTCGATTGATTAATTGACTTAAAACTAGCTTTCTAAAATCAAAAAAGAATATAAATAAAACTGCATACTCGGTATTTTGAAACTTGTCTAGGACACACAGACTGAATTATGGGGCAAAAGGAAACTACGTCAACAGCCCACAGCCCAAACCGTAAAAGCTAGGAAGCTGAAGTTTGGGCTCAAGTATCCTATCATAGTGTAGGTGTGCACTACGAAGGGGATTTGGAAAATTCTAGCTCCAAAGGGGGTAAAACGAACTGTAAAGTTTGTTTGAAAAATCCACATTTCGATTGATTAATTGACTTAAAACTAGGTTTCTAAAATCAAAAAAAGAATATAAATAAATCTGCATACTCGGTATTTTGAAACTTGTCTAGGACAAACAGACTGAATTATGGGGCAAAAGGAAACTACGTCAACAGCCCACAGCCCAAACCGTAAAAGCTAGGAAGCTGAAGTTTGGGCTCAAGTATCCTATCATAGTGTAGGTGTGCACTACGAAGGGGATTTGGAAAATTCTAGCTCCAAAGGGGGTAAAACGAACTGTAAAGTTTGTTTGAAAAATCCACATTTCGATTGATTAATTGACTTAAAACTAGGTTTCTAAAATCAAAAAAGAATATAAATAAATCTGCATACTCGGTATTTTGAAACTTGTCTAGGACAAACAGACTGAATTATGGTGGCAAAAGGAAACAACGTCAACAGCCCACAGCCCAAACCGTAAAAGCTAGGAAGCTGAAGTTTGGGCTCAAGTATCCTATCACTAGTGTAGGTGTGCACTACGAAGGGGATTTGGAAAATTCTAGCTCCAAAGGGGGTAAAACGAACTGTAAAGTTTGTTTGAAAAATCCACATTTCGATTGATTAATTGACTTAAAACTAGGTTTCTAAAATCAAAAAAGAATATAAATAAATCTGCATACTCGGTATTTTGAAACTTGTCTAGGACAAACAGACTGAATTATGGGGCAAAAGGAAACTACGTCAACAGCCCACAGCCCAAACCGTAAAAGCTAGGAAGCTGAAGTTTGGGCTCAAGTATCCTATCATAGTGTAGGTGTGCACTACGAAGGGGATTTGGAAAATTCTAGCTCCAAAGGGGGTAAAACGAACTGTAAAGTTTGTTTGAAAAATCCACATTTCGATTGATTAATTGACTTAAAACTAGGTTTCTAAAATCAAAAAAGAATATAAATAAATCTGCATACTCGGTATTTTGAAACTTGTCTAGGACACACAGACTGAATTATGGGGCAAAAGGAAACTACGTCAACAGCCCACAGCCCAAACCGTAAAAGCTAGGAAGCTGAAGTTTGGGCTCAAGTATCATATCACAGTGTAGGTGTGCACTACGAAGGGGATTTGGAAAATTCTAGCTCCAAAGGGGGTAAAACGAACTGTAAAGTTTGTTTGAAAAATCCACATTTCGATTGATTAATTGACTTAAACTAGGTTTCTAAAATCAAAAAAAGAATATAAATAAATCTGCATACTCGGTATTTTGAAACTTGTCTAGGACAAACAGACTGAATTATGGTGCAAAAGGAAACAACGTCAACAGCCCACAGCCCAAACCGTAAAAGCTAGGAAGCTGAAGTTTGGGCTCAAGTATCCTATCACTAGTGTAGGTGTGCACTACGAAGGGGATTTGGAAAATTCTAGCTCCAAAGGGGGTAAAACGAACTGTAAAGTTTGTTTGAAAAATCCACATTTCGATTGATTAATTGACTTAAAACTAGGCTTTCTAAAATCAAAAAAGAATATAAATAAATCTGCATACTCGGTATTTTGAAACTTGTCTAGGACAAACAGACTGAATTATGGGGCAAAAGGAAACAACGTCAACAGCCCACAGCCCAAACCGTAAAAGCTAGGAAGCTGAAGTTTGGGCTCAAGTATCCTATCATAGTGTAGGTGTGCACTACGAAGGGGATTTGGAAAATTCTAGCTCCAAAGGGGGTAAAACGAACTGTAAAGTTTGTTTGAAAAATCCACATTTCGATTGATTAATTGACTTAAAACTAGGTTTCTAAAATCAAAAAAGAATATAAATAAATCTGCATACTCGGTATTTTGAAACTTGTCTAGGACAAACAGACTGAATTATGGTGGCAAAAGGAAACAACGTCAACAGCCCACAGCCCAAACCGTAAAGCTAGGAAGCTGAAGTTTGGGCTCAAGTATCCTATCATAGTGTAGGTGTGCACTACGAAGGGGATTTGGAAAATTCTAGCTCCAAAGGGGGTAAAACGAACTGTAAAGTTTGTTTGAAAAATCCACATTTCGATTGATTAATTGACTTAAAACTAGGTTTCTAAAATCAAAAAAAGAATATAAATAAATCTGCATACTCGGTATTTTGAAACTTGTCTAGGACAAACAGACTGAATTATGGGGCAAAAGGAAACTACGTCAACAGCCCACAGCCCAAATCCGTAAAAGCTAGGAAGCTGAAGTTTGGGCTCAAGTATCCTATCATAGTGTAGGTGTGCACTACGAAGGGGATTTGGAAAATTCTAGCTCCAAAGGGGGTAAAACGAACTGTAAAGTTTGTTTGAAAAATCCACATTTCGATTGATTAATTGACTTAAAACTAGGTTTCTAAAATCAAAAAAAGAATATAAATAAATCTGCATACTCGGTATTTTGAAACTTGTCTAGGACAAACAGACTGAATTATGGGGCAAAAGGAAACAACGTCAACAGCCCACAGCCCAAACCGTAAAAGCTAGGAAGCTGAAGTTTGGGCTCAAGTATCCTATCATAGTGTAGGTGTGCACTACGAAGGGGATTTGGAAAATTCTAGCTCCAAAGGGGGTAAAACGAACTGTAAAGTTTGTTTGAAAAATCCACATTTCGATTGATTAATTGACTTAAACTAGGCTTTCTAAAATCAAAAAAGAATATAAATAAATCTGCATACTCGGTATTTTGAAACTTGTCTAGGACAAACAGACTGAATTATGGGGCAAAAGGAAACAACGTCAACAGCCCACAGCCCAAACCGTAAAAGCTAGGAAGCTGAAGTTTGGGCTCAAGTATCCTATCACTAGTGTAGGTGTGCACTACGAAGGGGATTTGGAAAATTCTAGCTCCAAAGGGGGTAAAACGAACTGTAAAGTTTGTTTGAAAAATCCACATTTCGATTGATTAATTGACTTAAAACTAGGTTTCTAAAATCAAAAAAAGAATATAAATAAATCTGCATACTCGGTATTTTGAAACTTGTCTAGGACAAACAGACTGAATTATGGTGCAAAAGGAAACAACGTCAACAGCCCACAGCCCAAACCGTAAAAGCTAGGAAGCTGAAGTTTGGGCTCAAGTATCCTATCATAGTGTAGGTGTGCACTACGAAGGGGATTTGGAAAATTCTAGCTCCAAAGGGGGTAAAACGAACTGTAAAGTTTGTTTGAAAAATCCACATTTCGATTGATTAATTGACTTAAACTAGGTTTCTAAAATCAAAAAAGAATATAAATAAATCTGCATACTCGGTATTTTGAAACTTGTCTAGGACAAACAGACTGAATTATGGGGCAAAAGGAAACAACGTCAACAGCCCACAGCCCAAACCGTAGAAGCTAGGAAGCTGAAGTTTGGGCTCAAGTATCCTATCATAGTGTAGGTGTGCACTACGAAGGGGATTTGGAAAATTCTAGCTCCAAAGGGGGTAAAACGAACTGTAAAGTTTGTTTGAAAAATCCACATTTCGATTGATTAATTGACTTAAAACTAGGTTTCTAAAATCAAAAAAGAATATAAATAAATCTGCATACTCGGTATTTTGAAACTTGTCTAGGACAAACAGACTGAATTATGGGTGCAAAAGGAAACAACGTCAACAGCCCACAGCCCAAACCGTAAAGCTAGGAAGCTGAAGTTTGGGCTCAAGTATCCTATCATAGTGTAGGTGTGCACTACGAAGGGGATTTGGAAAATTCTAGCTCCAAAGGGGGTAAAACGAACTGTAAAGTTTGTTTGAAAAATCCACATTTCGATTGATTAATTGACTTAAAACTAGGTTTCTAAAATCAAAAAAAGAATATAAATAAATCTGCATACTCGGTATTTTGAAACTTGTCTAGGACACACAGACTGAATTATGGTTGCAAAAGGAAACTACGTCAACAGCCCACAGCCCAAACCGTAAAAGCTAGGAAGCTGAAGTTTGGGCTCAAGTATCCTATCACAGTGTAGGTGTGCACTACGAAGGGGATTTGGAAAATTCTAGCTCCAAAGGGGGTAAAACGAACTGTAAAGTTTGTTTGAAAAATCCACATTTCGATTGATTAATTGACTTAAACTAGGTTTCTAAAATCAAAAAAGAATATAAATAAATCTGCATACTCGGTATTTTGAAACTTGTCTAGGACAAACAGACTGAATTATGGGTGCAAAAGGAAACAACGTCAACAGCCCACAGCCCAAACCGTAAAGCTAGGAAGCTGAAGTTTGGGCTCAAGTATCCTATCATAGTGTAGGTGTGCACTACGAAGGGGATTTGGAAAATTCTAGCTCCAAAGGGGGTAAAACGAACTGTAAAGTTTGTTTGAAAAATCCACATTTCGATTGATTAATTGACTTAAAACTAGGTTTCTAAAATCAAAAAAGAATATAAATAAATCTGCATACTCGGTATTTTGAAACTTGTCTAGGACAAACAGACTGAATTATGGGGCAAAAGGAAACTACGTCAACAGCCCACAGCCCAAACCGTAGAAGCTAGGAAGCTGAAGTTTGGGCTCAAGTATCCTATCATAGTGTAGGTGTGCACTACGAAGGGGATTTGGAAAATTCTAGCTCCAAAGGGGGTAAAACGAACTGTAAAGTTTGTTTGAAAAATCCACATTTCGATTGATTAATTGACTTAAAACTAGGTTTCTAAAATCAAAAAAAGAATATAAATAAATCTGCATACTCGGTATTTTGAAACTTGTCTAGGACAAACAGACTGAATTATGGGTGCAAAAGGAAACAACGTCAACAGCCCACAGCCCAAACCGTAAAAGCTAGGAAGCTGAAGTTTGGGCTCAAGTATCCTATCACAGTGTAGGTGTGCACTACGAAGGGGATTTGGAAAATTCTAGCTCCAAAGGGGGTAAAACGAACTGTAAAGTTTGTTTGAAAAATCCACATTTCGATTGATTAATTGACTTAAAACTAGCTTTCTAAAATCAAAAAAGAATATAAATAAATCTGCATACTCGGTATTTTGAAACTTGTCTAGGACAAACAGACTGAATTATGGGTGCAAAAGGAAACAACGTCAACAGCCCACAGCCCAAACCGTAAAAGCTAGGAAGCTGAAGTTTGGGCTCAAGTATCCTATCATAGTGTAGGTGTGCACTACGAAGGGGATTTGGAAAATTCTAGCTCCAAAGGGGGTAAAACGAACTGTAAAGTTTGTTTGAAAAATCCACATTTCGATTGATTAATTGACTTAAACTAGGTTTCTAAAATCAAAAAAGAATATAAATAAATCTGCATACTCGGTATTTTGAAACTTGTCTAGGACAAACAGACTGAATTATGGGGCAAAAGGAAACTACGTCAACAGCCCACAGCCCAAATCGTAAAGCTAGGAAGCTGAAGTTTGGGCTCAAGTATCCTATCACAGTGTAGGTGTGCACTACGAAGGGGATTTGGAAAATTCTAGCTCCAAAGGGGGTAAAACGAACTGTAAAGTTTGTTTGAAAAATCCACATTTCGATTGATTAATTGACTTATAACTAGGTTTCTAAAATCAAAAAAGAATATAAATAAATCTGCATACTCGGTATTTTGAAACTTGTCTAGGACAAACAGACTGAATTATGGTGGCAAAAGGAAACAACGTCAACAGCCCACAGCCCAAACCGTAAAAGCTAGGAAGCTGAAGTTTGGGCTCAAGTATCCTATCACAGTGTAGGTGTGCACTACGAAGGGGATTTGGAAAATTCTAGCTCCAAAGGGGGTAAAACGAACTGTAAAGTTTGTTTGAAAAATCCACATTTCGATTGATTAATTGACTTAAACTAGGCTTTCTAAAATCAAAAAAGAATATAAATAAATCTGCATACTCGGTATTTTGAAACTTGTCTAGGACAAACAGACTGAATTATGGGGCAAAAGGAAACTACGTCAACAGCCCACAGCCCAAACCGTAAAGCTAGGAAGCTGAAGTTTGGGCTCAAGTATCCTATCACTAGTGTAGGTGTGCACTACGAAGGGGATTTGGAAAATTCTAGCTCCAAAGGGGGTAAAACGAACTGTAAAGTTTGTTTGAAAAATCCACATTTCGATTGATTAATTGACTTAAAACTAGGCTTTCTAAAATCAAAAAAGAATATAAATAAACTGCATACTCGGTATTTTGAAACTTGTCTAGGACACACAGACTGAATTATGGGGCAAAAGGAAACTACGTCAACAGCCCACAGCCCAAACCGTAAAAGCTAGGAAGCTGAAGTTTGGGCTCAAGTATCATATCACAGTGTAGGTGTGCACTACGAAGGGGATTTGGAAAATTCTAGCTCCAAAGGGGGGTAAAACGAGCTGTAAAGTTTGTTTGAAAAATCCACATTTCGATTGGTTAATTGACTTAAAACTAGCTTTCTAAAATCAAAAAAGAATATAAATAAAACTGCATACTCGGTATTTTGAAACTTGTCTAGGACACACAGACTGAATTATGGGGCAAAAGGAAACTACGTCAACAGCCCACAGACCAAACCGTAAAAGCTAGGAAGCTGAAATTTGGGCTCAAGTATTCTATCAAAGGATTTTTAAAAATTGTAGCTCCACAGGGGGGAAAACGAGCTGTAAAGTTTGCTTGAAAAATCCACATTTCGATTGGTTAATCGACTTAAAACTAGCTTTCTAAAATCAAAAAAAGAATATAAATAAATCTGCATACTCGGAATTTTGAAACTTGTCTAGGACAAACAGACTGAATTATGGGGGCAAAAGGAAACTAACGTCAACAGCCCACAGCCCAAACTCGTAGAAGCTAGGAAGCTGAAGTTTGGGCTCAAGTATCCTATCATAGTGTAGGTGTGCACTACGAAGGGGATTTGGAAAATTCTAGCTCCAAAGGGGGGTAAAACGAACTGTAAAGTTTGTTTGAAAAATCCACATTTCGATTGATTAATTGACTTAAAACTAGGTTTCTAAAATCAAAAAAGAATATAAATAAATCTGCATACTCGGTATTTTGAAACTTGTCTAGGACAAACAGACTGAATTATGGGGCAAAAGGAAACTACGTCAACAGCCCACAGCCCAAACCGTAAAGCTAGGAAGCTGAAGTTTGGGCTCATGTATCCTATCATAGTGTAGGTGTGCACTACGAAGGGGATTTGGAAAATTCTAGCTCCAAAGGGGGTAAAACGAACTGTAAAGTTTGTTTGAAAAATCCACATTTCGATTGATTAATTGACTTATAAACTAGGTTCTAAAATCAAAAAAGAATATAAATAAATCTGCATACTCGGTATTTTGAAACTTGTCTAGGACAAACAGACTGAATTATGGGTGCAAAAGGAAACATACGTCAACAGCCCACAGCCCAAACCGTAAAAGCTAGAAAGCTGAAGTTTGCCGCCAAGTTCCTATCATAGGAGGTGTGCACTACGAAGGGGATTGCAAATTCTAGCTGCAAAGGGGGTTATTTTAAACGAAGCGGTAAAATTTGTTTGACAATCCACATTCGATTTTTTGCTTAATTGACTTATAACGGTGTTCTAAAATCAAAAATAGAATATAAAATAAAACTGCATGTACTCGGGATTGAAACGTGTCTAGGACAAATTAGACGGAATTCTGGGGCAAAAGGAAACTACGTAAACATCCCAACAGCCCAAACCGTAGAAGGGAAGCTTCATTTGGGGGTTCAGTATCATATCATAGTGTAGGTGTGCATACGAAGGGGATTTGGAAAATTCTAGCTCCAAGGGGGTAAAACGAA
>NW_022060785.1:0-20653 GCF_003285725.1 Scaptodrosophila lebanonensis
TTTGGAGCTAGAATTTTCCAAATCCCCTTCGTAGTGCACACTTACACTGTGATATGATACTTGAGCCCAAACTTCAGCTTCCTAGCTTTTACGGTTTGGGCTGTTGCCTAGTTTTCCTTTTGCCCCATAATTCAGTCTGTGTGTCCTAGACAAGTTTCAAAATACCGAGTATGCAGTTTTATTTATATTCTTTTATTGCTTTTAGAAAGCTAGTTTTAATTCAATTACCAATCGAAATGTGGATTTTTCAAACAAACTTTACAGTTCGTTTCCCCCCTTTGGAACTAGAATTTTCCAAATCCCCTTCGTAGTGCACACCTACACTGTGATATGATACTTGAGCCCAAACTTCAGCTTTCTAGCTTTTACGGTTTGGGCTGTGGGCTGTTGACGTAGTTTCCTTTTGCCCCATAATCAGTCTGTGTGTCCTAGACAAGTTTCAAAATACCGAGTATGCAGTTTTATTTATATTCTTTTTTGATTTAAGAAAGCTAGTTTTAAGTCAATTAATTAATCGAAATGTGGATTTTTCAAACAAACTTTACAGTTCGTTTCCCCCCTTTGGAACTAGAATTTTCCAAATCCCCTTCGTAGTGCACACCTACACTGTGATATGATACTTGAGCCCAAACTTCAGCTTCCTAGCTTTACGGTTTGGGCTGTGGGCTGGGCTGTTGACGTAGTTTCCTTTTGCCCCATAATTCAGTCTGTGTGTCCTAGACAAGTTTCAAAATACCGAGTATGCAGTTTTATTTATATTCTTTTTTGATTTTAGAAAGCTAGTTTTAAGTCAATTAACCAATCGAAATGTGGATTTTTCAAACAAACTTTACAGCTCGTTTTCCCCCCTTTGGAGCTAGAATTTTCCAAATCCCCTTCGTAGTGCACACCTACACTGTGATATGATACTTGAGCCCAACTTCAGCTTCCTAGCTTTTACGTTTGGGCTGTGGGCTGTGGGCTGTTGACGTAGTTTCCTTTTGCCCCATAATTCAGTCTGTGTGTCCTAGACAAGTTTCAAAATACCGAGTATGCAGTTTTATTTATATTCTTTTTTTGATTTTAGAAACCTAGTTTTAAGTCAATTAATCAATCGAAATGTGGATTTTTCAAACAAACTTTACAGCTCGTTTTCCCCCCTTTGGAGCTAGAATTTTCCAAATCCCCTTCGTAGTGCACACCTACACTGTGATATGATACTTGAGCCCAAACTTCAGCTTCCTAGCTTTTACGGTTTGGGCTGTGGGCTGTGGGCTGTTGACGTAGTTTCCTTTTGCCCCATAATTCAGTCTGTGTGTCCTAGACAAGTTTCAAATACCGAGTATGCAGTTTTTTTATATTCTTTTATTGATTTAGAAAGCTAGTTTTAATTCAATTAACCAATCGAAATGTGATTTTTCAAACAAACTTTACAGCTCGTTTTCCCCCTTTGGAGCTAGAATTTTTCAAATCCCCTTCGTAGTGCACACTTACACTGTGATATGATACTTGAGCCCAAACTTCAGCTTCCTAGCTTTTACGGTTGGGCTGTGGGCTGTTGACGTAGTTTCCTTTTGCCCCATAATTCAGTCTGTGTGTCCTAGACAAGTTTCAAAATACCGAGTATGCAGTTTTATTTATATTCTTTTTTTGATTTTAGAAAGCTAGTTTTAAGTCAATTAATTAATCGAAATGTGGATTTTTCAAACAAACTTTACAGCTCGTTTTCCCCCTTTGGAACTAGAATTTCCAAATCCCCTTCGTAGTGCACACCTACACTGTGATAGGATACATGAACCCAAACTCCAGCTTCCTAGCTTTTACGGTTTGGGCTGTGGGCTGTTGACGTAGTTTTCCTTTTGCCCCATAATTCAGTCTGTGTGTTCTAGACAAGTTTCAAAATACCGAGTATGCAGTTTTATTTATATTCTGTTTTTGATTTTAGAAACCTAGTTTTAAGTCAATTAACAATCGAAATGTGGATTTTTCAAACAAACTTTACAGCTCGTTTTCCCCCCTTTGGAGCTAGAATTTTCCAAATCCCCTTCGTAGTGCACACCTACACTGTGATATGATACTTGAGCCCAAACTTCAGCTTCCTAGCTTTTACGGTTTGGGCTGTGGGCTGTGGCTGTTGACGTAGTTTCCTTTTGCCCCATAATTCAGTCTGTGTGTCCTAGACAAGTTTCAAATACCGAGTATGCAGTTTTTTTATATTCTTTTTTGATTTTAGAAAGCTAGTTTTAAGTCAATTACCAATCGAAATGTGGATTTTTCAAACAAACTTTACAGTTCGTTTTACCCCCTTTGGAGCTAGAATTTTCCAAATCCCCTTCGTAGTGCACACTTACACTGTGATATGATACTTGAGCCCAAACTTCAGCTTCCTAGCTTTTACGGTTTGGGCTGTGGGCTGTTGACGTAGTTTCCTTTTGCCCCATAATTCAGTCTGTGTGTCCTAGACAAGTTTCAAAATACCGAGTATGCAGTTTTATTTATATTCTTTTTTGATTTTAGAAACCTAGTTTTAAGTCAATTACCAATCGAAATGTGGATTTTTCAAACAAACTTTACAGCTCGTTTTCCCCCCTTTGGAGCTAGAATTTTCCAAATCCCCTTCGTAGTGCACACCTACACTGTGATATGATACTTGAGCCCAAACTTCAGCTTCCTAGCTTTTACGGTTTGGGCTGTGGCTGTGGCTGTTGACGTAGTTTCCTTTTGCCCCATAATTCAGTCTGTGTGTCCTAGACAAGTTTCAAAATACCGAGTATGCAGTTTTATTTATATTCTTTTTTTTGATTTTAGAAAGCTAGTTTTAAGTCAATTAATAATCGAAATGTGGATTTTTCAAACAAACTTTACAGTTCGTTTTCCCCCCTTTGGAACTAGAATTTTCCAAATCCCCTTCGTAGTGCACACCTACACTGTGATATGATACTTGAGCCCAAACTTCACTTCCTAGCTTTTTGCTGTGTTACTTCTGTGGGCTGTTGACGTAGTTTCCTTTTGCCCCATAATTCAGTCTGTGTGTCCTAGACAAGTTTCAAAATACCGAGTATGCAGTTTTTTATTTATATTCTTTTTTGATTTTAGAAACTAGTTTTAAGTCAATTAACCAATCGAAATGTGGATTTTTCAAACAAACTTTACAGCTCGTTTCCCCCCTTTGGAGCTAGAATTTTCCAAATCCCCTTCGTAGTGCACACCTACACTGTGATATGATACTTGAGCCCAAACTTCAGCTTCCTAGCTTTTACGGTTTGGCTGTGGGCTGTGGCTGTTGACGTAGTTTCCTTTTGCCCCATAATTCAGTCTGTGTGTCCTAGACAAGTTTCAAAATACCGAGTATGCAGTTTTATTTATATTCTTTTTTTGATTTAAGAAAGCTAGTTTTAATCAATTACCAATCGAAATGTGGATTTTTCAAACAAACTTTACAGCTCGTTTTCCCCCTTTGGAGCTAGAATTTTCCAAATCCCCTTCGTAGTGCACACCTACACTGTGATAGGATACTTGAGCCCAACTTCAGCTTCCTAGCTTTTACGGTTTGGGCTGTGGGCTGTGGCTGTTGACGTAGTTTCCTTTTGCCCCATAATTCAGTCTGTGTGTCCTAGACAAGTTTCAAAATACCGAGTATGCAGTTTTATTTATATTCTTTTTTTGATTTTAGAAAGCTAGTTTTAAGTCAATTAATTAATCGAAATGTGGATTTTTCAAACAAACTTTACAGTTCGTTTTCCCCCTTTGGAGCTAGAATTTTCCAAATCCCCTTCGTAGTGCACACTTACACTGTGATATGATACTTGAGCCCAAACTTCAGCTTCCTAGCTTTTACGGTTTGGCTGTGGGCTGTGGGCTGTTGACGTAGTTTCCTTTTGCCCCATAATTCAGTCTGTGTGTCCTAGACAAGTTTCAAAATACCGAGTATGCAGTTTTATTTATTTCTTTTTTTGATTTTAGAAAGCTAGTTTAAGTCAATTAATTAATCGAAATGTGGATTTTTCAAACAAACTTTACAGTTCGTTTTCCCCCTTTGGAACTAGAATTTTCCAAATCCCCTTCGTAGTGCACACCTACACTGTGATATGATACTTGAGCCCAAACTTCAGCTTCCTAGCTTTTACGGTTTGGGCTGTGGCTGTGGGCTGTTGACGTAGTTTCCCTTTGCCCCATAATTCAGTCTGTGTTTCCTAGACAAGTTTCAAAATACCGAGTATGCAGTTTTATTTATATTCTTTTTATTGATTTTAGAAAGCTAGTTTTAAGTCAATTAACCAATCGAAATGTGGATTTTTCAAACAAACTTTACAGCTCGTTTTCCCCCCTTTGGAGCTAGAATTTTCCAAATCCCCTTCGTAGTGCACACTACACTGTGATATGATACTTGAGCCCAAACTTCAGCTTCCTAGCTTTTACGGTTTGGCTGTGGCTGTGGGCTGTTGACGTAGTTTCCTTTTGCCCCATAATTCAGTCTGTGTGTCCTAGACAAGTTTCAAAATACCGAGTATGCAGTTTTATTTATATTCTGTTTTTGATTTTAGAAAGCTAGTTTTAAGTCAATTAACCAATCGAAATGTGGATTTTTCAAACAAACTTTACAGCTCGTTTTCCCCCCTTTGGAGCTAGAATTTTCCAAATCCCCTTCGTAGTGCACACTTACACTGTGATATGATACTTGAGCCCAAACTTCAGCTTCCTAGCTTTTACGGTTTGGGCTGTGGGCTGTGGGCTGTTGACGTAGTTTCCTTTTGCCCCATAATTCAGTCTGTGTGTTCTAGACAAGTTTCAAAATACCGAGTATGCAGTTTTATTTATATTCTTTTTTGATTTTAGAAAGCTAGTTTTAAGTCAATTAATTAATCGAAATGTGGATTTTTCAAACAAACTTTACAGTTCGTTTTCCCCCTTTGGAACTAGAATTTTCCAAATCCCCTTCGTAGTGCACACCTACACTGTGATAGGATACTTGAGCCCAAACTTCAGCTTCCTAGCTTTTACGGTTTGGGCTGTGGGCTGTGGGCTGTGACGTAGTTTCCTTTTGCCCCATAATTCAGTCTGTGTGTTCTAGACAAGTTTCAAAATACCGAGTATGCAGTTTTATTTATATTCTTTTATTGCTTTTAGAAAGCTAGTTTTAAGTCAATTAATTAATCGAAATGTGGATTTTTCAAACAAACTTTACAGCTCGTTTTCCCCCCTTTGGAGCTAGAATTTTCCAAATCCCCTTCGTAGTGCACACCTACCTAAATACCGAGTATGCAGTTTTATTTATATTCTTTTATTGCTTTTAAAAGCTAGTTTTAAGTCAATTTAACCAATCGAAATGTGGATTTTTGAAACAAACTTTACGGCTCGTTTTTTCTCCTTTGGAGCTAGAATTTTTCAAATCCCCTTCGTAGTGCACACTTACACTGTGATATGATACTTGAGCCCAAACTTCAGCTTCCTAGCTTTTACGGTTTGGGCTGTGGGCTGTTGACGTAGTTTCCTTTTGCCCCATAATTCAGTCTGTGTGTCCTAGACAAGTTTTCAAATACCGAGTATGCAGTTTTATTTATATTCTTTTTTTGATTTTAGAAAGCTAGTTTTAAGTCAATTAATTAATCGAAATGTGGATTTTTCAAACAAACTTTACAGTTCGTTTTCCCCCCTTTGGAACTAGAATTTTCCAAATCCCCTTCGTAGTGCACACCTACACTGTGATAGGATACATGAGCCCAAACTCCAGCTTCCTAGCTTTTACGGTTTGGGCTGTGGGCTGTTGACGTAGTTTCCTTTTGCCCCATAATTCAGTCTGTGTTTCTAGACAAGTTTCAAAATACCGAGTATGCAGTTTTATTATATTCTTTTTTGATTTTAGAAACCTAGTTTTAAGTCAATTAATCAATCGAAATGTGGATTTTTCAAACAAACTTTACAGCTCGTTTTCCCCCCTTTGGAGCAAGAATTTTCCAAATCCCCTTCGTAGTGCACACTTACACTGTGATATGATACTTGAGCCCAAACTTCAGCTTCCTAGCTTTTACGGTTTGGGCTGTGGGCTGTGGGCTGTTGACGTAGTTTCCTTTTGCCCCATAATTCAGTCTGTGTGTCCTAGACAAGTTTCAAAATACCGAGTATGCAGTTTTATTATATTCTTTTATTGATTTTAGAAAGCTAGTTTTAAGTCAATTAACCAATCGAAATGTGGATTTTTCAAACAAACTTTACAGTTCGTTTTCCCCCTTTTGGAGCTAGAATTTTCCAAATCCCCTTCGTAGTGCACACCTACACTGTGATATGATACTTGAGCCCAAACTTCAGCTTCCTAGCTTTTACGGTTTGGGCTGTGGGCTGTTGACGTAGTTTCCTTTTGCCCCATAATTCAGTCTGTGTGTCCTAGACAAGTTTCAAAATACCGAGTATGCAGTTTTATTTATATTCTTTTTTGATTTAGAAACCTAGTTTTAAGTCAATTACCAATCGAAATGTGGATTTTTCAAACAAACTTTACAGCTCGTTTTCCCCCCTTTGGAGCTAGAATTTTCCAAATCCCCTTCGTAGTGCACACCTACACTGTGATATGATACTTGAGCCCAAACTTCAGCTTCCTAGCTTTTACGGTTTGGGCTGTGGGCTGTGGGCTGTTGACGTTGTCCTTTTGCCCCATAATTCAGTCTGTGTGTCCTAGACAAGTTTCAAAATACCGAGTATGCATTTTATTTATATTCTTTTTTTGATTTTAGAACCTAGTTTTAAGTCAATTACCAATCGAAATGTGGATTTTTCAAACAAACTTTACAGCTCGTTTTCCCCCCTTTGGAGCTAGAATTTTCCAAATCCCCTTCGTAGTGCACACCTACACTGTGATAGGATACTTGAGCCCAACTTCAGCTTCCTAGCTTTTACGGTTTGGGCTGTTGACGTAGTTTCCTTTTGCCCCATAATTCAGTCTGTGTGTCCTAGACAAGTTTCAAAATACCGAGTATGCAGTTTTATTTATATTCTTTTTTTGATTTTAGAAACCTAGTTTTAAGTCAATTAACCAATCGAAATGTGGATTTTTCAAACAAACTTTACAGCTCGTTTTCCCCCCTTTGGAGCTAGAATTTTCCAAATCCCCTTCGTAGTGCACACTTACACTGTGATATGATACTTGAGCCCAAACTTCAGCTTCCTAGCTTTTACGGTTTGGGCTGTGGGCTGTTGACGTAGTTTTCCTTTTGCCCCATAATTCAGTCTGTGTGTCCTAGACAGTTTCAAAATACCGAGTATGCAGTTTTATTTATATTCTTTTATTGATTTTAGAAAGCTAGTTTTAAGTCAATTAACCAATCGAAATGTGGATTTTTCAACAAACTTTACAGCTCGTTTTCCCCCCTTGGAACTAGAATTTTCCAAATCCCCTTCGTAGTGCACACCTACACTGTGATATGATACTTGAGCCCAAACTTCAGCTTCCTAGCTTTTACGGTTGGGCTGTTGACGTAGTTTCCTTTTGCCCCATAATTCAGTCTGTTGTCCTAGACAAGTTTCAAAATACCGAGTATGCAGTTTTATTTATATTCTTTTTTGATTTTAGAAACCTAGTTTTAAGTCAATTAATCAATCGAAATGTGGATTTTTCAAACAAACTTTACAGCTCGTTTTCCCCCTTTGGAGCTAGAATTTTCCAAATCCCCTTCGTAGTGCACACCTACACTGTGATATGATACTTGAGCCCAAACTTCAGCTTCCTAGCTTTTACGGTTTGGGTGGGCTGTGGGCTGTTGACGTAGTTTCCTTTTGCCCCATAATTCAGTCTGTGTGTCCTAGACAAGTTTCAAATACCGAGTATGCAGTTTTATTTATATTCTTTTTTTGATTTTAGAAAGCTAGTTTTAAGTCAATTAATTAATCGAAATGTGGATTTTTCAAACAAACTTTACAGTTCGTTTTCCCCCCTTTGGAGCTAGAATTTTCCAAATCCCCTTCGTAGTGCACACCTACACTGTGATATGATACTTGAGCCCAAACTTCAGCTTCCTAGCTTTTACGGTTTGGGCTGTGGCTGTGGGCTGTTGACGTAGTTTCCTTTTGCCCCATAATTCAGTCTGTGTGTCCTAGACAAGTTTCAAAATACCGAGTATGCAGTTTTATTTATATTCTTTTTTTGATTTTAGAAAGCTAGTTTTAAGTCAATTAATTAATCGAAATGTGGATTTTTCAAACAAACTTTACAGTTCGTTTTCCCCCCTTTGGAGCTAGAATTTTCCAAATCCCCTTCGTAGTGCACCCTACACTGTGATATGATACTTGAGCCCAAACTTCAGCTTCCTAGCTTTTACGGTTTGGGCTGTGGGCTGTGGGCTGTTGACGTAGTTTCCTTTTGCCCCATAATTCAGTCTGTGTGTCCTAGACAAGTTTCAAAATACCGAGTATGCAGTTTTTTTATATTCTTTTTTTGATTTTAGAAAGCTAGTTTTAAGTCAATTACCAATCGAAATGTGGATTTTTCAAACAAACTTTACAGCTCGTTTTCCCCCCTTTGGAGCTAGAATTTTCCAAAATCCCCTTCGTAGTGCACACATCCTACACTGTGATATGATACTTGAGCCCAAACTTCAGCTTCCTAGCTTTTACCGGTTTGGGCTGTGGGATGGTGGGCTGTGACGTAGTTTCCTTTTGCCCCATAATTCAGTCTGTTGTTCTAGACAAGTTTCAAATACCGAGTATGCAGTTTTATTTATATTCTTTTTTGATTTTAGAAACTAGTTTTAAGTCAATTAATCCATCGAAATGTGGATTTTTCAAACAAACTTTACAGTTTGTTTTACCCCCTTTGGAGCAAGAATTTTCCAAATCCCCTTCGTAGTGCACACTTACACTGTGATATGATACTTGAGCCCAAACTTCAGCTTCCTAGCTTTTACGGTTTGGGCTGTGGGCTGTGGGCTGTTGACGTAGTTTCCTTTTGCCCCATAATTCAGTCTGTGTGTCCTAGACAAGTTTCAAAATACCGAGTATGCAGTTTTATTTACATTCTTTTTTGATTTTAGAAACCTAGTTTTAAGTCAATTAATCAATCGAAATGTGGATTTTTCAAACAAACTTTACAGTTCGTTTTACCCCCTTTGGAGCTAGAATTTTCCAAATCCCCTTCGTAGTGCACACCTACCTAAATACCGAGAATGCAGTTTTATTTATATTCTTTTATTGCTTTTAGAAAGCTAGTTTTAAGTCAATTAACCAATCGAAATGTGGATTTTGAAACAAACTTTACAGCTCGTTTTTCCCCTTTGGAGCTAGAATTTTCCAAATCCCCTTCGTAGTGCACACTTACACTGTGATATGATACTTGAGCCCAAACTTCAGCTTCCTAGCTTTTACGGTTTGGGCTGTGGGCTGTTGACGTAGTTTCCTTTTGCCCCATAATTCAGTCTGTGTGTCCTAGACATTTCAAAATACCGAGTATGCAGTTTTATTTATATTCTTTTATTGATTTTAGAAAGCTAGTTTTAAGTCAAATAACCAATCGAAATGTGGATTTTTCAAACAAACTTTACAGTTCGTTTTCCCCCCTTTGGAACTAGAATTTTCCAAATCCCCTTCGTAGTGCACACCTACACTGTGATATGATACTTGAGCCCAAACTTCAGCTTCCTAGCTTTTACGGTTTGGGCTGTGGGCTGTTGACGTAGTTTCCTTTTGCCCATAATTCAGTCTGTGTGTCCTAGACAAGTTTCAAATACCGAGTATGCAGTTTTATTTATATTCTTTTTTTGATTTTAGAAAGCTAGTTTTAAGTCAATTAATTAATCGAAATGTGGATTTTTCAAACAAACTTTACAGTTCGTTTTCCCCCCTTTGGAGCTAGAATTTTCCAAATCCCCTTCGTAGTGCACACCTACACTGTGATATGATACTTGAGCCCAAACTTCAGCTTCCTAGCTTTTACGGTTTGGGCTGGGGCTGTGGGCTGTTGACGTAGTTTCCTTTTGCCCCATAATTCAGTCTGTGTGTCCTAGACAAGTTTCAAAATACCGAGTATGCAGTTTATTTATATTCTTTTATTGATTTAGAAAGCTAGTTTTAAGTCAATTAACCAATCGAAATGTGGATTTTTCAAACAAACTTTACAGCTCGTTTTCCCCCCTTTGGAGCTAGAATTTTCCAAATCCCCTTCGTAGTGCACACATACACTGTGATATGATACTTGAGCCCAAACTTCAGCTTCCTAGCTTTTACGGTTTGGGCTGTGGGCTGTGGGCTGTTGACGTAGTTTCCTTTTGCCCCATAATTCAGTCTGTGTGTCCTAGACAAGTTTCAAAATACCGAGTATGCAGTTTTATTTATATTCTGTTTTTTGATTTTAGAAACCTAGTTTTAAGTCAATTAACAATCGAAATGTGGATTTTTCAAACAAACTTTACAGTTCGTTTTACCCCCTTTGGAGCTAGAATTTTCCAAATCCCCTTCGTAGTGCACACCTACACTGTGATATGATACTTGAGCCCAAACTTCAGCTTCCTAGCTTTTACGGTTTGGGCTGTGGGCTGTTGACGTAGTTTCCTTTTGCCCCATAATTCAGTCTGTGTGTCCTAGACAAGTTTCGAAATACCGAGTATGCAGTTTTATTTATATTCTTTTTTGATTTTAGAAAGCTAGTTTTAAGTCAATTAATTAATCGAAATGTGGATTTTTCAAACAAACTTTACAGTTCGTTTTCCCCCCCTTTGGACTAGAATTTTCCAAATCCCCTTCGTAGTGCACACCTACACTGTGATAGGATACTTGAGCCCAAACTTCAGCTTCCTAGCTTTTACGGTTTGGGCTGTGGGCTGTGGGCTGTTGACGTAGTTTCCTTTTGCCCCATAATTCAGTCTGTGTGTTCTAGACAAGTTTCAAAATACCGAGTATGCAGTTTTATTTATATTCTTTTATTGCTTTTAGAAAGCTAGTTTTAAGTCAATTAATTAATCGAAATGTGGATTTTTCAAACAAACTTTACAGCTCGTTTTCCCCCCTTTGGAGCTAGAATTTTCCAAATCCCCTTCGTAGTGCACACCTACCTAAATACCGAGTATGCAGTTTTATTTATATTCTTTTATTGCTTTTAGAAAGCTAGTTTTAAGTCAATTAACCAATCGAAATGTGGATTTTTGAAACAAACTTTACGGCTCGTTTTTCTCCCTTTGGAGCTAGAATTTTTCAAATCCCCTTCGTAGTGCACACTTACACTGTGATATGATACTTGAGCCCAAACTTCAGCTTCCTAGCTTTTACGGTTTGGGCTGTGGGCTGTTGACGTAGTTTCCTTTTGCCCCATAATTCAGTCTGTGTGTCCTAGACAAGTTTCAAAATACCGAGTATGCAGTTTTATTTATATTCTTTTTTTGATTTTAGAAAGCTAGTTTTAAGTCAATTAATTAATCGAAATGTGGATTTTTCAAACAAACTTTACAGTTCGTTTTCCCCCCTTTGGAACTAGAATTTTCCAAATCCCCTTCGTAGTGCACACCTACACTGTGATAGGATACATGAACCCAAACTCCAGCTTTCTAGCTTTTACGGTTTGGGCTGTGGGCTGTTGACGTAGTTTCCTTTTGCCCCATAATTCAGTCTGTGTGTTCTAGACAAGTTTCAAAATACCGAGTATGCAGTTTTATTTATATTCTGTTTTTGATTTTAGAAACCTAGTTTTAAGTCAATTAATCAATCGAAATGTGGATTTTTCAAACAAACTTTACAGCTCGTTTTCCCCTCTTTGGAGCAAGAATTTTCCAAATCCCCTTCGTAGTGCACACTTACACTGTGATAGGATACATGAACCCAAACTTCAGCTTCCTAGCTTTTACGGTTTGGGCTGTGGGCTGTTGACGTAGTTTCCTTTTGCCCCATAATTCAGTCTGTTGTCCTAGACAAGTTTCAAAATACCGAGTATGCAGTTTTATTTATATTCTTTTTTTGATTTTAGAAACCTAGTTTTAAGTCAATTAATCAATCGAAATGTGATTTTTCAAACAAACTTTACAGCTCGTTTTCCCCCTTTGGAGCTAGAATTTTCCAAATCCCCTTCGTAGTGCACACTTACACTGTGATATGATACTTGAGCCCAAACTTCAGCTTCCTAGCTTTTACGGTTTGGGCTGTGGGCTGTGGGCTGTTGACGTAGTTTCCTTTGCCCCATAATTCAGTCTGTGTGTCCTAGACAAGTTTCAAAATACCGAGTATGCAGTTTTATTTATATTCTTTTTTGATTTTAGAAACTAGTTTTAAGTCAATTATTAATCGAAATGTGGATTTTTCAACAAACTTTACAGTTCGTTTTCCCCCTTTGGAACTAGAATTTTCCAAATCCCCTTCGTAGTGCACACCTACACTGTGATAGATACTTGAGCCCAAACTTCAGCTTCCTAGCTTTTACGGTTTGGGCTGTGGGCTGTGGGCTGTTGACGTAGTTTCCTTTTGCCCCATAATTCAGTCTGTGTGTCCTAGACAAGTTTCAAAATACCGAGTATGCAGTTTTATTTATATTCTTTTTTTTGATTTTAGAAAGCTAGTTTTAAGTCATTAATCAATCGAAATGTGGATTTTTCAAACAAACTTTACAGTTCGTTTTCCCCCTTTGGAGCTAGAATTTTCCAAATCCCCTTCGTAGTGCACACCTACACTGTGATATGATACTTGAGCCCAAACTTCAGCTTCCTAGCTTTTACGGTTTGGGCTGTGGGCTGTTGACGTAGTTTCCTTTTGCCCCATAATTCAGTCTGTGTGTCCTAGACAAGTTTCAAAATACCGAGTATGCAGTTTTATTTATATTCTTTTTTGATTTTAGAAAGCTAGTTTTAAGTCAATTAACAATCGAAATGTGGATTTTTCAAACAAACTTTACAGTTCGTTTTCCCCCCTTTGGACTAGAATTTTCCAAATCCCCTTCGTAGTGCACACCTACACTGTGATAGGATACTTGAGCCCAAACTTCAGCTTCCTAGCTTTTACGGTTTGGGCTGTGGGCTGTTGACGTAGTTTCCTTTTGCCCCATAATTCAGTCTGTGTGTTCTAGACAAGTTTCAAAATACCGAGTATGCAGTTTTATTTATATTCTTTTTTGATTTTAGAAACCTAGTTTTAAGTCAATTAACCAATCGAAATGTGGATTTTTCAAACAAACTTTACAGCTCGTTTTCCCCCTTTGGAGCTAGAATTTTCCAAATCCCCTTCGTAGTGCACACCTACACTGTGATATGATACTTGAGCCCAAACTTCAGCTTCCTAGCTTTTACGGTTTGGGCTGTGGGCTGTTGACGTAGTTTCCTTTTGCCCCATAATTCAGTCTGTGTGTCCTAGACAAGTTTCAAAATACCGAGTATGCAGTTTTATTTATATTCTTTTTTTGATTTTAGAAGCTAGTTTTAAGTCAATAACCAATCGAAATGTGGATTTTTCAAACAAACTTTACAGTTCGTTTTTCTCCCTTTGGAGCTAGAATTTTCCAAATCCCCTTCGTAGTGCACACTTACACTGTGATATGATACTTGAGCCCAAACTTCAGCTTCCTAGCTTTTACGGTTTGGGCTGTGGGCTGTTGACGTAGTTTCCTTTTGCCCCATAATTCAGTCTGTGTGTCCTAGACAAGTTTCAAATACCGAGTATGCAGTTTTATTTATATTCTTTTTTTGATTTTAGAACCTAGTTTTAAGTCAATTAACCAATCGAAATGTGGATTTTTCAAACAAACTTTACAGCTCGTTTTCCCCCTTTGGAGCTAGAATTTTCCAAATCCCCTTCGTAGTGCACACCTACACTGTGATATGATACTTGAGCCCAAACTTCAGCTTCCTAGCTTTTACGGTTTGGGCTGTGGGCTGTTGACGTAGTTTCCTTTTGCCCCATAATTCAGTCTGTGTGTCCTAGACAAGTTTCAAAATACCGAGTATGCAGTTTTATTTATATTCTTTTTTTGATTTTAGAAACCTAGTTTTAAGTCAATTAACCAATCGAAATGTGGTTTTTCAAACAAACTTTACAGCTCGTTTTCCCCCCTTTGGAGCTAGAATTTTCCAAATCCCCTTCGTAGTGCACACCTACACTGTGATGGATACTTGAGCCCAAACTTCAGCTTCCTAGCTTCTACGGTTGGGGCTGTTGACGTAGTTTCCTTTTGCCCCATAATTCAGTCTGTGTGTCCTAGACAAGTTTCAAATACCGAGTATGCAGTTTTATTTATATTCTTTTTTTGATTTTAGAAACCTAGTTTTAAGTCAATAACAATCGAAATGTGGATTTTTCAAACAAACTTTACAGCTCGTTTTCCCCCTTTGGAGCTAGAATTTTCCAAATCCCCTTCGTAGTGCACCCTACACTGTGATATGATACTTGAGCCCAAACTTCAGCTTCCTAGCTTTTACGGTTTGGGCTGTGGGCTGTGGGCTGTTGACGTAGTTTCCTTTTGCCCCATAATTCAGTCTGTGTGTCCTAGACAAGTTTCAAAATACCGAGTATGCAGTTTTATTTATATTCTTTTTTTATTTTAGAAGCTAGTTTTAAGTCAATTAATTAATCGAAATGTGGATTTTTCAAACAAACTTTACAGTTCGTTTTCCCCCTTTGGAACTAGAATTTTCCAAATCCCCTTCGTAGTGCACACCTACACTGTGATATGATACTTGAGCCCAAACTTCAGCTTCCTAGCTTTTACGGTTTGGGCTGTGGGCTGTTGACGTAGTTTCCTATTGCCCCATAATTCAGTCTGTGTGTTCTAGACAAGTTTCAAAATACCGAGTATGCAGTTTTATTTATATTCTTTTATTGATTTTAGAAAGCTAGTTTTAATTCAATTAACCAATCGAAATGTGGATTTTTCAAACAAACTTTACAGCTCGTTTTCCCCCCTTTGGAGCTAGAATTTTCCAAATCCCCTTCGTAGTGCACACCTACACTGTGATATGATACTTGAGCCAAACTTCAGCTTCCTAGCTTTTACGGTTTGGGCTGGGGCTGTGGGCTGTTGACGTAGTTTCCTTTTGCCCCATAATTCAGTCTGTGTGTTCTAGACAAGTTTCAAAATACCGAGTATGCAGTTTTATTTATATTCTTTTTTGATTTTAGAAACCTAGTTTTAAGTCAATTAACCAATCGAAATGTGGATTTTTCAAACAAACTTTACAGCTCGTTTTCCCCCCTTGGAGCTAGAATTTCCAAATCCCCTTCGTAGTGCACACTACACACTGTGATATGATACTTGAGCCCAAACTTCAGCTTCCTAGCTTTTACGGTTTGGGCTGTGGGCTGGGGCTGTTGACGTAGTTTCCTTTTGCCCCATAATTCAGTCTGTGTGTCCTAGACAAGTTTCAAAATACCGAGTATGCAGTTTTATTTATATTCTTTTTTTGATTTTAGAAACCTAGTTTTAAGTCAATTAATCAATCGAAATGTGGATTTTTCAAACAAACTTTACAGTTCGTTTTCCCCCTTTTGAGCTAGAATTTTCCAAATCCCCTTCGTAGTGCACACTTACACTGTGATATGATACTTGAGCCCAAACTTCAGCTTCCTAGCTTTTACGGTTTGGGCTGTGGGCTGTGGGCTGTTGACGTAGTTTCCTTTTGCCCCATAATTCAGTCTGTGTGTTCTAGACAAGTTTCAAAATACCGAGTATGCAGTTTTATTTATATTCTTTTTTTGATTTTAGAAACCTAGTTTTAAGTCATTAACAATCGAAATGTGGATTTTTCAAACAAACTTTACAGTTCGTTTTACCCCCTTTGGAGCTAGAATTTTCCAATCCCCTTCGTAGTGCACACCTACCCTAAATACCGAGAATGCAGTTTTTATTTATATTCTTTTATTGCTTTTAGAAAGCTAGTTTTAAGTCAATTAACCAATCGAAATGTGGATTTGAAACAAACTTTAGGCTCGTTTTTCTCCCTTTGGAGCTAGAATTTTCCAAATCCCCTTCGTAGTGCACACTACACTGTGATATGATACTTGAGCCCAAACTTCAGCTTCCTAGCTTTTACGGTTTGGGCTGTGGGCTGTTGCCGTAGTTTCCTTTTGCCCCATAATTCAGTCTGTGTGTCCTAGACAAGTTTCAAAATACCGAGTATGCAGTTTTATTTATATTCTTTTATTGCTTTTAGAAAGCTAGTTTTAATTCAAATAACCAATCGAAATGTGGATTTTTCAAACAAACTTTACAGTTCGTTTTCCCCCCTTTGGAACTAGAATTTTCCAAATCCCCTTCGTAGTGCACACCTACACTGTGATATGATACTTGAGCCCAAACTTCAGCTTCCTAGCTTTTACGGTTTGGGCTGTGGCGTGTTTGACGTAGTTTCCTTTTGCCCATAATTCAGTCTGTGTGTCCTAGACAAGTTTCAAATACCGAGTATGCAGTTTTATTTATATTCTTTTTTTGATTTTAGAAAGCTAGTTTTAAGTCAATTAACCAATCGAAATGTGGATTTTTCAAACAAACTTTACAGCTCGTTTTCCCCCCTTTGGAGCTAGAATTTTCCAAATCCCCTTCGTAGTGCACACCTACACTGTGATATGATACTTGAGCCCAAACTTCAGCTTCCTAGCTTTTACGGTTTGGGCTGTGGGCTGTGGGCTGTTGACGTAGTTTCCTTTTGCCCCATAATTCAGTCTGTGTGTCTAGACAAGTTTCAAAATACCGAGTATGCAGTTTTATTTATATTCTTTTTTGATTTAAGAAAGCTAGTTTTAATTCATTTAACCAATCGAAATGTGGATTTTTCAAACAAACTTTACAGCTCGTTTTCCCCCCTTTGGAGCTAGAATTTTCCAAATCCCCTTCGTAGTGCACACCTACACTGTGATATGATACTTGAGCCCAAACTTCAGCTTCCTAGCTTTTACGGTTTGGGCTGTGGGCTGTGGCTGTTGACGTAGTTTCCTTTTGCCCCATAATTCAGTCTGTGTGTCCTAGACAAGTTTCAAAATACCGAGTATGCAGTTTTATTTATATTCTTTTTTGATTTTAGAACCTAGTTTTAAGTCAATTAATCAATCGAAATGTGGATTTTTCAAACAAACTTTACAGTTCGTTTTCCCCCCTTTGGAGCTAGAATTTTCCAAATCCCCTTCGTAGTGCACACCTACACTGTGATATGATACTTGAGCCCAAACTTCAGCTTCCTAGCTTTTACGGTTTGGGCTGTGGGCTGTGGGCTGTTGACGTAGTTTCCTTTTGCCCCATAATCAGTCTGTGTGTCTAGACAAGTTTCAAATACCGAGTATGCAGTTTTATTTATATTCTTTTATTGATTTTAGAAGCTAGTTTTAAGTCAATTAATTAATCGAAATGTGGATTTTTCAAACAAACTTTACAGCTCGTTTTCCCCCCTTTGGAGCTAGAATTTTCCAAATCCCCTTCGTAGTGCACACCTACCTAATACCGAGTATGCAGTTTTATTTATATTCTTTTATTGCTTTTAGAAAGCTAGTTTTAGTCAATTAACCATCGAAATGTGGATTTTTGAAAAAAACTTTACGGCTCGTTTTTCTCCCTTTGGAGCTAGAATTTTTCAAATCCCCTTCGTAGTGCACACTTACACTGTGATATGATACTTGAGCCCAAACTTCAGCTTCCTAGCTTTTACGGTTTGGGCTGTGGGCTGTTGACGTAGTTTCCTTTTGCCCCATAATTCAGTCTGTGTGTTCTAGACAAGTTTCAAAATACCGAGTATGCAGTTTTATTTATATTCTTTTTTGATTTTAGAAAGCTAGTTTTAAGTCAATTAATCAATCGAAATGTGGATTTTTCAAACAAACTTTACAGCTCGTTTCCCCCCTTTGGAACTAGAATTTTCCAAATCCCCTTCGTAGTGCACACCTACACTGTGATAGGATACATGAGCCCAAACTCAGCTTCCTAGCTTTTACGGTTTGGGCTGTGGGCTGTTGACGTAGTTTCCTTTTGCCCCATAATTCAGTCTGTGTGTTCCTAGACAAGTTTCAAAATACCGAGTATGCAGTTTTATTTATATTCTGTTTTTGATTTTAGAAACCTAGTTTTAAGTCAATTAATCAATCGAAATGTGGATTTTTCAAACAAACTTTACAGCTCGTTTTCCCCTCTTTGGAGCAGAATTTTCCAAATCCCCTTCGTAGTGCACACTTACACTGTTATGATACTTGAGCCCAAACTTCAGCTTCCTAGCTTTTACGGTTTGGGCTGTGGGCTGTTGACGTAGTTTCCTTTTGCCCCATAATTCAGTCTGTGTGTCCTAGACAAGTTTCAAAATACCGAGTATGCAGTTTTTTATTTATTTCTTTTTTTGATTTTAGAAACCTAGTTTTAAGTCAATTAATCAATCGAAATGTGGATTTTTCAAACAAACTTTACAGTTCGTTTTCCCCCCTTTGGAGCTAGAATTTTCCAATCCCCTTCGTAGTGCACACATACACTGTGATATGATACTTGAGCCCAAACTTCAGCTTCCTAGCTTCTACGGTTGGGGCTGTTGACGTAGTTTCCTTTTGCCCCTATAATTCAGTCTGTTTGTCCTAGACAAGTTTCAAATACCGAGTATGCAGTTTATTTATATTCTTTTTTGATTTTAGAAACCTAGTTTTAAGTCAATAACCAATCGAAATGTGGATTTTTCAAACAAACTTTACAGCTCGTTTTTCCCCCCTTTGGAGCTAGAATTTTCCAAATCCCCTTCGTAGTGCACACATACACTGTGATATGATACTTGAGCCCAAACTTCAGCTTCCTAGCTTTTACGGTTTGGGCTGTGGCTGTGGGCTGTTGACGTAGTTTCCTTTTGCCCCATAATTCAGTCTGTGTGTCCTAGACAAGTTTCAAAATACCGAGTATGCAGTTTTATTTATATTCTTTTTTTGATTTTAGAAAGCCTAGTTTTAAGTCAATAACCAATCGAAATGTGGATTTTTCAAACAAACTTTACAGCTCGTTTTCCCCCCCTTTTGCAGCTAGAATTTTCCAAATCCCCTTCGTAGTGCACACCTACACTGTGATATGATACTGAGCCCAAACTTCAGCTTCCTAGCTTTTACGGTTGGGGCTGTTGACGTAGTTTCCTTTTGCCCCATAATTCAGTCTGTTTGTCCTAGACAAGTTCAAAATACCGAGTATGCAGTTTTATTTATATTCTTTTTTTGATTTTAGAAACCTAGTTTTAAGTCAATAACCAATCGAATGTGGATTTTTCAAACAAACTTTACAGCTCGTTTTCCCCCTTTGGAGCTAGAATTTTCCAAATCCCCTTCGTAGTGCACACCATACACTGTGATATGATACTTGAGCCCAAACTTCAGCTTCCTAGCTTTTACGGTTTGGGCTGTGGGCTGTGGCTGTTGACGTAGTTTCCTTTGCCCCATAATTCAGTCTGTGTGTCCTAGACAAGTTTCAAAATACCGAGTATGCAGTTTTATTTATATTCTTTTTTTGATTTAGAAAGCTAGTTTTAAGTCAATTAACAATCGAAATGTGGATTTTTCAAACAAACTTTACAGCTCGTTTTCCCCCCTTTGGAGCTAGAATTTTCCAATCCCCTTCGTAGTGCACACCTACACTGTGATATGATACTTGAGCCCAAACTTCAGCTTCCTAGCTTTTACGGTTTGGGCTGTGGGTGTGCTGTTGACGTAGTTTCCTTTTGCCCCATAATTCAGTCTGTTTGTTCTAGACAAGTTCAAAATACCGAGTATGCAGTTTTATTTATATTCTTTTATTGATTTTAGAAAGCTAGTTTTAAGTTCAATTACCAATCGAAATGTGGATTTTTCAACAAACTTTACAGCTCGTTTTCCCCCCTTTGGAGCTAGAATTTTCCAAATCCCCTTCGTAGTGCACACCTACACTGTGATATATACTTGAGCCCAAACTTCAGCTTCCTAGCTTTTACGGTTTGGGCTGTGGGCTGTGGGCTGTCTGTTTGACGTAGTTTCCTATTGCCCCATAATTCAGTCTGTGTGTTCTAGACAAGTTTCAAAATACCGAGTATGCAGTTTTATTTATATTCCTTTTATTGATTTAAGAAGCTAGTTTTAAGTCAATTAACCAATCGAAATGTGGATTTTTCAAACAAACTTTACAGCTTCGTTTTCCCCCCTTTGGAGCTAGATTTTCCAATCCCCTTCGTAGTGCACACCTACACTGTGATATGATACTGAGCCCAAACTTCAGCTTCCTAGCTTTTACGGTTTGGGCTGTGGGCTGTTGTGACGTAGTTTCCTTTGCCCCATAATTCAGTCTGTGTGTCCTAGACAAGTTTCAAAATACCGAGTATGCAGTTTTATTTATATTCTTTTTTTGATTTTAGAAAGCTAGTTTTAAGTCAATTAATCAATCGAAATGTGGATTTTTCAAACAAACTTTACAGCTCGTTTTCCCCCCTTTGGAGCTAGAATTTTCCAATCCCCTTCGTAGTGCACACTTACACTGTGATATGATACTTGAGCCCAACTTCAGCTTCCTAGCTTTTACGGTTTGGGCTGTGGGCTGTGGCTGTTGACGTAGTTTCCTTTTGCCCCATAATTCAGTCTGTGTGTCCTAGACAAGTTTCAAAATACCGAGTATGCAGTTTTATTTATATTCTTTTTTTGATTTTAGAAACCTAGTTTTAAGTCAATTAACCAATCGAAATGTGGATTTTTCAAACAAACTTTACAGTTCGTTTTCCCCCTTTGGAGCTAGAATTTTTCCAAATCCCCTTCG